>NC_056728.1:245092489-245319989 GCF_019279795.1 Protopterus annectens | reverse complement strand
TACAAGTTTTGTCTTATTCAATAAGCCCCAAATACTTACATAGACTTAAAAATAAAACAAAAGGTTGAATAAACAAAACCATATCAAAGAAATCTTTTCTCTAAGGAAAAAGAAGAATGTTTCTAGTATACCAGAAATACTAGATGAATTTAGAAATCACTTTCACAAAATTAACCATAATAACATTAACATGGGACCTAAAGATAAAATAAAGGAGTTTATAACCACAAACATGAATAAAAAGCTTAATAAACAACAGATTAAACTATTGGACAAGAGTATTTCATATACAGAAGTTATTACACAAATAAATAAGCTTACATCAAACAAAGCACCGGGTAATGATGGTATTATACCAGAGATATATAAAATCCTTTCTAAAAGTACATATTCATTAATATATAAGGTTTTTATTTTGGCCCAATCTGAGTTAATAACCCCCCCATCTTGGCAATATACATTTATTTCGCCAATTTTGAAACCTAATAAAGATCCAACTAGATGTTCTTCATATCGGCCCATCTCATTACTTAATGTTGATTATAAAATGTTTATGAGTATCTTTGCTGATAGATTGAAGACAATCATTCCGGCATTATAGATATAGATCAGACAGGCTTCATTGTAAATAGAAATACTTTTGATAATATAAGAAGAACTTTAACATTAATAGATTTTGCAAATAGGAAAAAGAAAAATGTAACACTTATTAGTCTTGATATAAGTTCAGCATTTGATTCAGTAAGTTGGGACTATCTGTTTACCTTAATGAAGTGCACAAACTTCTCAGATGCATTTGTAAATCTAATTGAGCATTTATACAAAGGAGCGTTGGCTTATATTAAGGTAGGAACATATGTTTCACAAAAAAATACCCATTCTTAAAGGTACAAAACAAGGATGTTCACTTTCTCCACTATTATTCACTTTAGTAATGGAGCCTTGGGCTAATTTGATTAGAAACAGTACTGACATAAAGGGTTTTGAAATAGATGAAAATACAACATCCAAAATTCAACTTTTTGCAGATGATGTTCTAATTACATCAGCAGGATCTAATTCTTCTATGCAGTCTCTATTTGATAAAATGATGAATTTTAAAAGTATTTCTGGTTTAATATTCAATGAAGAAAAAACTAAAATACTACCTATATATACACGAAAAAATATTCTCATTACTGATTTTACTAAATATGTACCCAATTCAGGTCAGATAACTTATTTAGGTATAATACTATCTAAAGATATTAAATCTATTATATATAATAATTATAATACCTGTTTTCTTAATATACACAATCTTTTTAATACCTGGAATAATATGTTTTTTACTATGGAGGAGAGACTTACAATTATTAAAATGATAATATTCCCCAAGATTTTATACTTAATACAATCAATAATACTTCCACCTACAAAAATAATTATCAAGAAACTGAATACACTAATGTTAAATTTCCTATGGGCACCTAATAGACCTAGGATTGCATTAAAGAAACATACTAATAGCTGGTCTCAAGGGGGTATTTCTTTTCCAGACTTTAATTTATATACTATCTCTTCTATTGTAAAAGTTATTACTTTATTAATAGATCAGTCATATGTTACAAAATGGAAAGATTATTGGGAGCTAATTAGTATGCACTTAATGAAAATCTCCTTAACACATAAAAATATGATTGTAAATAACTCCATGTTATGGTTACTAAAGGAATTTTGTACTTCACCTATTACACCTAAACATATGGTTTGTTACCCATTAAATATTATTATTAGTTATCGTAACTTTATATTCATGCACCCTAAGTATAGGGAATGGAATTTTATTGTATTCCCTATAATGTATACTCAGGGTATGCTTTTGTCATCTACTTCTGAAGGAACTCATTTAACTATAGATAATGATCTAAAGTACTGGTATCAGTTGATATCTGATAATAAAGTTAAAAATCTAGATTTCTTAAAACAAGAATTTGATCTAAGAGAAACTTGCTGGTTAGAGGTTCAGACCTTTAGACAACATCTCATTAATAAAATAGATCTAATGTCTATAACAGTTAAAGAATCTATTCCAACACTGATTGATTACTTGATATTAAATTTACAACATAAAGTTTCTGATAAAGGTAAACTTTCATACATACATAAAATTATCAGACAAGAAACTTTTTACAGTGTAGATTCATACTGGAATTATTTCACTTCTATTAATGGGGACCCACCAAATCAACAAGATAAACAATATATATTGGAATCTGCTTATAGAACTACATCTTCCATTGTCTGGAGACTTTATACATGGAAATTTTTACATAGATCTTTTATACACCTTTGATGATGAATAAAATAAATAATAAAGATAATTTATGTAAGAGATGTAATGTAGAAATTAATGCTGACTGGGCTCATATGTTTTATGACTGTATAAAATTGAAAGAATACTGGAAGTCAATTAATGAATTTTGCAGGCTCTTTTACAGATAATTTTATTATTTCTAAATCTCTTATATTATTCAACACACCTGTACCTCAAAGTGTTAAAAGGTTAAGCTTCCCTTGTTATGGTCTATTCTAGCAGTGGCTAGGAAAATAATAACTAGAAATTGGATTTCAGATACACCTCCTTCATTCAATGAATTTAAAAATGTTATGAATATAGTGTGCCATATGGAAATAAACACAATTAGGATAAGAACAAATAGAAAAACATCTTATTATATTGTATGGGATAATTTACAAAATTTGTTAAAAAAATTTTAATTTCAATAACATGGTATTTTAGTTTAATTAATTGATCTGATTGTAGTGGATGTCTTTGTAAATACTTTAGTTGTTTTGTTGAATATTATAATAATACCTATTTTTAATTACTTGTATAAAATTGTTATGATATTTCTCTTATATGTTAAAACAATAAACCTGTTTTGAAAAAAAAAAAGAAATACTCAGTCTAGATATGTAAATCTTTAAATCTTTTCTGCAACATCAACGGAATGGTTTGGAGGGGCAGGCATATCTCACAGAGGATATTGTTGCTCTGGAACAGACTCCCCATCCATGTTAAGCAAAGCTCATACCTGTGCATATTCAAACACAGTTTGGATCTATAGATGGGTAATAGAAAATTTACTGCAGGACTGCTTTCTGATAATGGACAGAGGCAGCTCTTAAATGTTTTATCCCATGCATGGGTCCCCTCAAATTATCTATAGTATGATCTCAGTTATTCTTTCTCAGGGTAATATATAATTAATCATGGGATGGGTAAGGGCAATCTAACACAAAATGTTACAGGTTAATTCATGCACCACGACAGAAATTGACTAGGCTTAAAATGGCCCACAAAGACAGCTAACCTAGTACTTAACTATGAACTTATGAATGTATAAGGAAGAGGAGAAATACTATGGGATGACGACCTCCTCATGCTCTCTGCTGCTGCAAAAAGAATGACCAGGAAGATGGGACAAGGAGTATCAGCTACAAGTTGGTAAGCACTTGTGTATTTATGGTCATTGTTTCTTTACATGGATGGTGGTGTCAGTGGTGTCTATGTCTGTTCAGCTAAATAGTACTTATTAATATGAGAGGTGATATAAGCAGGCATCTGTGTGACTGGCTACCTTGAGAGACTTTTGGCAATGCAACATTATCCTAAAAGGCAATCTTGATGCCTGTCCTGTGAAATTAAGGTACTTAGAATAGACAAGATGGGGCTGGAATTTACTTGATGAAAATTGCAAGGGAACCAAAGTATTGGGAACAAATAGATAGAGAAGGAAAGGTAACTGAATGGGAAAAGGCCAAGAAGACAGTTGGATTGCAGGCTAGTGATTGTCTTCCCTATCAGGCACTGATATCAAAATTTAGACAAAGAGAAAGGGATAGGGGAATCCTAAATGAAGGCCCTACACTGGTTGAGTTTTTAAATCTAAAACAGAAGCTGCTGTTAAAAAGGGATAATTAGTTGGACATATAAAATATTGTATGATAACTATAGGAGTTAATCAAAGAAGGGCAGAAAAGATGAGAAGAGAGATTAGATATGCAATTCACAAAGAAACAATGGAAGTACATTTGTATGGCTCCCAAATATGCAACAAAATCTAGGAAATTATTTTTGTTTGGAAGTGTTTGAATATATACTTTTATAACTCAAGCAGACTACAAATAATTTTTCCTCATGTAGATCGCAAATGATGGAGTATAATGGGGAAGAAAGGGGTAACTGGGAACATATGTTTTCTGAGAGTAATGAGTTGGCGGACTTTTAAAAAATCCCTACAGAGTATTCTGTCAGGAATACTGGGCAAGCAAATGAGTGTAACTAAGAAATGTTTTTTTGAGCTAGGATACAGGATCCAATTTGCCCATACCTAGTAAGGCCTTATTAAATTTAATTCTGATGGCTGCCAAAAGAGCAATTACTAGAAAATGGAAATCAAAATCTAAACCAACTATAACTGAAGTAGTGAATATAGTAACAGAGATAAAAGAATCGGAAGTGGGATCTTTAGAAAAGGGTAGGAGCAAATTACATAGAAAAAAATGGAAATTATTTAACAATACTTCCAGAAAAAAAAATTTGGAGGGGGAATGAGGTTTAAGAGAAGGCAAGAACTGAATGATTGATGTAATGTTGCTTAGCTTCACATTTACATGCATCATAATTCACATCTCAGATGTGAATTATAATGTTTGTAAATATGAACTTGTTGATGTGGTTTGATTATTTTTTTATATAAATGTTAGTTTGCTTATGTCACAACTAATAATTCAATAATAGTGTTTAAAAATAAGGTTGCTTGTGATATGATATTGTGTATTCCTAAAAGGACAATAATGTAACAAGTAAAGTGAATGTCCAAGCCTATAATAGTATGCATGATAGAAGAGGACAAGCACACTGGTATATGTTCTAGTCACGCTACCTCCAAATTGGTCAGAAAAGACAATAATGGACATGTTGTCCAAAGAAAAGCAAAGGAGCAGGGGCTCAGACATACTGTACCCCTTACACTTCAGGATGGTATTAAGAATGAGCTGTATCATGGGGGAAGGGGGACATCAACATCAGCTCTAAACTGGTGATTGAAATGAACAGACTTGTAAATAAGTGGGATGTCAGTTATACATGTTGCCTGACGGACAAAACCTCAACTGTAAAGCACTAATTCTGTAAGTGTTTACCTTGGGACAGGAATATGATGGGTCCCAGGATGGTATGTGGAACATGAAAACCACTGTAGCAGGAGCAGCAACAGCTTCATACTGCTAAGTGTGCAGTCCACGTGCATTCCACGTGAGCTATCACACATGGCTAGCTGGGATGTCAGATTATTATTCCATCCAGTCAGCACCCCTTGAACATGCTGGCCAAAATAAGTTGAATGGGACAACAGTTTGAAGCACCATGTTGGGATGAAGAGCAAACCATATACACTGGCAAGAGCTCATTATATGTGGAGTATCATCAGTGAAATCAGCTAGGACCTTAGTGAACATCTTACCAAAAGGCAGCACATTCTTATGAATGCAGCGTGTCCATGTATAATGTCTGACAGCACTATAAGAAACAAGGGTAACAAGCTTATGTATGCAAAGAAGATCCATATTCTGAGGGTCCAGAGCTGAAGACCACCTAAGTGGAATGAGCAATGCCTGGTACCCAATGATAAGTATGTGTAGATTTATGTTAAAGTAAGTACTATTTGGTGGCATGCACTATCTGTGCACTTAAACAGTGCCTGTTAGTATGAATGGGGCAATGAATGGAACTCTGTGTATTTGGTTACATTGATGGGATACAGAAACATGTCACAATGTGATAATTTTCCTACTAAAAACAATCTCTGCATCTGCCATTTGTAATTTAGAAGTTTGATTGTGTAAGGGGTTATGTATTCATCAAACCACAGGAATATACTGGATTTTACCACTAACTCAATGAGATTCCTTTTCTCAGAGTTTGCTCTCTACAGATTGCATCAAAAATGGTACATGTTTGCTAGTTGAGTAGACCTTGACCCATTTAGGGAAAGCAGAGACCCAAGCAACAAAAAAGTGCTGTAGGACAGCCTTGTAGGTGGCACCCTTGAGGAAATATGAGATCAATTAATTTTCCCACAATGTTGAGAACTATACTTAGATGTTAGATGCAAAAATAATCATTTAAAAGCAGATTGGTCTGCAGGATAAGAGGGAATCTCCAGATATGGACTGCTTAGTCCATGTTTCTTTCGAAATGGACTGAGAGAAGCTGAGTTTTACACCTTATTCAAAGGAAAATGGCAGCAGATGAGAAGAGCAACACCTTATACTTCCGCTGAGCATCAGAATGGGATAATGGTGAGCAGTAGAAGGACAGGAGAAGGAGCATGAGCTCCATACTGCTACGTGTGTGATTAATCTGAACTCCCGGCAGTGGAGTCAAATGGCAGTTTTACATTTTATCTAAAGATCAGCACCTCAACTACAGCATGCACTCTGTCCTGCTCTACTCTCACAGGATGGGAAAGAGGTGATGAATGCAGTTTGGAATGAGAAACACTCTCCAGATGTTACGAGGATGAGGAGGAGAACCATAGCAGCACAAAAAACAGTCCTCAGCTTACCACAATGCCCAAAGGGCAGTACAGCAGGACTGCAGCACATTCCATTATCCTTCTCAAAACAAACAGTATAAGGACCACTCATGTGGTCAAAAGAGAGCTTAGCTCACTATTTTATGAGAACTATAAGTCATCATTAAGATTGCTCTGCCTCCCCACTAATTCTGCTTTAAAGCGTTATGATAGGGCAGTTATAAGGAGAATCATAATGTGAAAAGAATCAACATGCTGATGGCACACAGAGGAAGACGGATTGGAGGGGGAAGAGTGCCAGTTATATACTGATAAATGTCCATATTTAAGTTTATATTTTCTAGGGTTTGTTGGTATGCATGGAGACATGCATAGAGTCTGTCACTGTAAAAAAACTGATACGTGTTAATGGGAATGCTGGTGTGAGTGGACCACTGTGTTACTGGCTACCTTGTCGTGGTACAGAGGCTTGTCACAATGGGATAACCTTGTTACAAAAAGCCAGTTTGTGTGACTGCTGCTACTGATTAAGAAGGTTCCTTGTGTAAGGAGTTGTGTATTCATCAAACTAATTGAATGTGCTAATTTGTGACCTTAATATCAATCACAAGCTCATTAATATCCCTGTTCATCATGCTTGTCCTGTACAGATCCATCAGAAATGGTACTTGTCTGATATTTAAGATGACCATGGACCCAATGTTATAAGAGGGCAAAGACCCCCAAGTAATAAGAATATGATCTAAGATTGAACCAATTCTGGGGAATGGGGCATCCTATATAACATGAAAATTGAGTTAGTTTTACCTCAATAATGTCAAAGTCAAAAGTCAAAGTAAACTTTATTGCCACAAAGAATCACACAAGTACAAAAACTGAATAAAATTCTATATTTTGGGACTCAAATGTTTAGATATCACACAGACGTAATATGACAAGACATTAAAACATATATAACTACTTACTATATTCCATAATGTTCTAGATGAACAATCCTAATATTGCACATACATTAAACTGACTTTAACATTTATTATACAGTGATCTTTTTGCTTGCTTGGGTATTGCACAGTACTGAGGTAAGACATTGCCTGAAAGACGTACATAAATGTATTGCCCAGAATGAGACCTTCATGAGTAATGCACTGTGACTGAGTTACAAACTAGCATTAGATATTGATAATAATAATGAGAACTGTATCTGACTGTAATAAGTATAAGGATTATTTAAAATCAGAAACCTCTTTATTAAATTATCACTTATGACATGGACAATCGTACATTTATATAAATTAAAACAAACCATACTGACATATTTTTAGTTGCAAACATTGTACATCACTTATAATCTATCCAGTCATTGTCAGTCAAACATTATATAGCTCATTCAAATCCTGCCTTCTTTTAAACCTCATTCCTCCTTCAAAACATTATTCTGCATGTAAGATTACCACAATTTCCACTTTTTTCTATGTAATTTGCTCCTATCCTTATTTAAAGAGCCCATTTCCAGTTGCCTTTTCTCTGTTACTATAGTCACTATTTCTAGACAGTTGGTTTAGACTTTGATTTCTATTTTATAGTAATTGCTTTTTTGGCAGCCACCATAATTAGACTCAGCAAGGCCTTACCATGTCTAGGCAATTCCAATTCTGTATCATAGCTCAAAAAATAATTTCCTTAGTTCTACCAATTTCCTCAGCCAGTATTTCTGACAGAGTAGTGTGCAGAAAATGTTTAAAGTCTGTCAACTCATTACTCACCCAAAAATATATTCCCAATTACTTCTTTCTTCCACATCATACCTCCAGCATTTGTTATCTACCAGAGGAAAACATCTCTGGAATTTACTTGGGGTATAAAAATACCTATGTAAACGCTTCCAAGCAATGAACATAAATCTTCTGGACTTTGTTGGGAGATATACATATATCCCTTATTGTTTCTTTGTGAATTGCTTAAACAATCTCTCTTCCCAATCCTTTATAACCTCCTCTGATTGATTCTTATAGTTATCATGCAATATTTTATATGCTCTACTAATTATTCCTTTTTTAACAGCAGCTTCTTTTCTAGATTCTACTAAAAACTCTACCAGTGTTGGTCTTTCACTTAGAATCCCCTATTTCTTTCTTTTTGTTGCCTATCCTCTGATATCAAACCTTGATAGGGAAGACAATCTCTAGATCTATGTTCAACATATGCATGCTGATATATGATTTAAAGCCCCAGCCTATCCAGTCCTGACAATAACCTATCCAATATTACCTTCTCCATTATTTTTCCCCAACATGAAAGTAGACTTAAGGGTCTGTATGGTTTATCCTACTTCCCTTTCCCTTAAAGACAGGTTTAATAAGTGCAGGTCTCCAGTCTTGAGGAATTTCTCCATATTTGTATGACCTGTGAATAATAAATATAATGGTGTCTCCCTTTTTAATTTCTCCAAATCTTTTGGGTTTCTAATACCATGATGGGAATGGACCCCATTCCTAAGTCAAAGTATGATTAAAGTTCATGAAATTAGTATTGTTTCATTGTTTTATGTCAGCCAAAAGTGCTCTTCACAGCACCCACAATGTGCATAGTAATGACTCCTTTTGAAATTTATATGAAGTTACATGTATTGGTATCATATCTAAATATGATTGTAGACTCTAGGACCTGTTGCTCCTACTACTATTGGAACTATCTGGGTATCTTTCTTCCACATTGCTCTCATTTCCTTTGTTTTAGATATTCCACTGAATAACCATCCTGAACCTCTTTCTTTATCACATTTATATGCTCATTTCTTTCCAAATGTGTCTCCTGTAGCATAACTATTTGCACTCTGCATTTTTAATATAGTTCAGTACTCTTTCTTTTTTATATATAGCTTTGAGACCATTTACATGTAAAGGTAATACAGAAAGTATCATTATGTTAAGAAATAATTATTCCCACCTGTTAAGTGAAACAGCTTTTTTTAAATGTCTAGTTTCAGCTTTTGTGTTACATGCATATACTAATGTACTAATGTTTGGAAGGTTGATCTTTTCTACAGTTGTTTCTTTTCATATCCATTTGAACCTATGTCACAAAACTTTTTGTTTTAGTGAACACTCAAAAAAAAAAAAACAACAAAAAAAACAAGCACACCCCCAAAACACACTTAAAACCTTAACTTAATACCAACATACAAAACTATATGCATCTTCAATATTGTAGTTTTACTCTCCTAATAGAAACAGTTGTTCCAGACTGACAGCCATACTCAAAGTCTTGGATTAATGTATACCGAAGGTTATCCATGCTAAGATGTATGGTACAGCCTATGCTTCTACTTCCACTAAGTGATGTCTGTTTTTGTCTTATTTTTATTCCTCTCCCAGAGGAAAACTTTTTGTTATATTCAGTGTTCTTTTTTATTTATTTGCTTCCCTTTAAAACTTGCTGCTAGATCAAGCCAAGGACTTTAATCCAATCATTTCCCTATGCAAAAGTAAGAAAAACATATACTTTTTTTCTTGTATCATGCTTTTTTGTCCAGAATATACTTTTTTGTTTACATTGCTGTGCCTACATTTCTTAAAAATGAACAAAGAGAAAGAAAGAAGGGAAAAAACATGGGCATCTGTTTACTTTAGTGTCCCTATTATATTCAAAAAGAACTGAGATAGCTTTACTTTATAGCATGCAGGTTATGTTCTGCATTATAAAAGTACCCCTGTTAAGAACAAAATGTTGTTTTACTTATAGTTAACTCTTTCCTTCCTCTTCCACTCTCCTAACTGTTCTTCCAAGCATTAACAATACGAAGTAGGGTGCATTGTTTGGAGTCCCCTACAGGTTTAACAAAGTCAAATAAGTCTAATATTTCCAGGTTTTCTTGTTCTGTTATGTTCCACACTTTTAATTAATGCTTTGTAATCCCACATGTATCTGTCAAATTCCAAGTTGCTGGTTTCCTTACTTTTGATCTCTATTTCCCAACTCCAGTCTCTGGTTTATTTCCAACCTACTTCTGTTTCTTCTAGTCAATTCTTGTACTTTTTTCTGTCTCTCAAGTATTGTTCTTTCTGCTAACCAGTTGAATAGAGACAATGAGGTCTTAAGGAGGAAGAACACCTACAATCTCCCACTTCACCCCCAATTAAAAAATGTTGAGACTTTAACTGAAAATGAATTAAGAAAAGGTATTTGAAATAATAGGTGCAGGTCTAATCTCACTCCTGAAGAAAGAAGAGTTCTGGATGAGATTATACAAAATAAGAATTTGAGGGTGATGAAACCTGATAAAGGTGGGGGAATAGTTTTGATGTATAAAATATTATATGAAGCTAAAATGATGGACATTTTAGGGGATGGTATTAAGTACACTAGAGTGTCGATAAATGAGATCAATGTTGCATATAGAAAGATAGACCTAGCCCTAAAAGACTTATTTAATGATGGTTAAATAAGCCTCGATATTTACAATTATTTAAAGAATGAGAGACCTAAAGTCCCTTCTATTTTCAGTATTCTGAAAATACACAAGGATATTATGGAGCCACCTTTAAGACCAATAGTATCTGTGGAAGGTTCTAAAATTGCCCCGTTGGCTAAATATCTAGAGCACAAGTTGAAAAACTATGGATGGGAGAGAGTGAAATTTTGAAGGATTCATGAGATTTTTTTGAAAAGTGTTGGATCTGAATTATTTGATGAGAATGTTATCTTTGTTACTATAGACATTGTTGATTTGTTTACTGTCATATCCCACTATAAAGGTATGGAATGGTTTGAAGAAGCTTTGGTTGAGAGACAGGGACTTACTAATAATGAGTTCCCTACGTGTCTCAATCTTATAGAATTGATACTGAAAAATAATTATATATTATTTGAGGGTGAGTTTTTTCAACAGCCGAAAGGTATAGCCATGGGGACATGTTGTGCCCCCACATATGCAAATATTGCATTGTCCACATGGGAACAAAAATTTATATTTAACTCCAGGTATGTGTCATGTTGAATGCAATATACTTGGATATTTGTGTATTTTGATTGAACATGGAAGACAAATTAAGAGAATTTATAGAATATATTATTAGTACTACAGATGTTTTGAAATTTACATATATTAGTTATGAGAGAATGAATTATCTGGATGTCACCATCCATAAGTTGAATGGTGAGTTTAAATATACAGTACATCGAAAGGAAATGTTTTCAAATTTATTTTTATATTTTACAAGTGCCCACCCACTACACCAAAAAAGAAGTATTGTCAATGGGAAATATGTTAGGGCAAGCAGAATGACCTCAGAAGATACTGATTTTAGAACAGAATGTAACCTATTAGAAGGTATGTTTATGGAAAGGGGTACACAGAATCTTACTGATGAGGTCAAGGACGATGTTTTGAAGGATAGAAATGGTAAATTTTCACCCCTATTAGGGAAGAATATAATTGACTTAAGGACGGGTAATGAACTGGAACTGTCAGATGAACAGAATGATAGTTTTCAAAGGCTTTTGTGACAAGTTATAGTGGGGATGCTCATGTGATTAGGAATACTTTTGAAAGGGAATGGGAAAGGTTTGCACATTTAGCAGACCTAGCTAATGTTTTTGGTAAATCTCATAAAATTGTTTTTTATGAAAGGAAAAAATATTAAGGACTTACAGGAACACAAGGGGTGTCAAGGCAATAGTAATAATAATAAGAGAAATGGGATCTTTAAATGTGGCGCTTGCCCACAGTATCAATATAGCAGTCATAAGGAAAGTTTGTACATTAGGAGTTGAGAGGGGAAAACATACTCAAACTGTAATACAGTAGGGGTGGTATATTTAGTCCAGTGTGGGACATGTGATGCATTTTACATTTGGAAGACTGAGAGTAGACTTAGGAGAAAAATATATAAACATTATTATGATGTCCAGATTAGATATGAAAAAATGCACTTCTTAAACACAACCTGAAATGTATGAGAGAAAAGTTTTTATTTTTTTGTTTTTGAAGAGGTATTATTGGATGACAAAGGAGAGCCCTGGGAGATATGGATTGAGTATAAAGAAGTGTTTTGGCAGATAATTTTAAAGGCCAATAAACCTCCGGGCCTTAATGAAAATATTTCCTTGGCCCCTGTGTTAAAAATGAATGCGAACCTATGAAGTAACATTCATTCTGTTAATGCCTTTCCTTGGAATAGGCTCCTTTTGTATAAAATGTTGTCTTTTTTGTGTTTTTTATTTCCTTGAAAAAAATTTCTTCCCCTGTTGGTGGGTGATAAAATATATTTTCAAGGGACCATCATTTAAAAAAAGATTTTTTTAATATTTTCAAAAAGTTTATCGTGGTTATATTAAAGGTCTCAGTTTTGTATATTTATATATATATATATATATATATATATATATATATATATATATATATATATATATATATATATATATATCTATATATATATATATATATATATATATATATATATACTAGATGGGGCTGTTGCATAGCAATATATTTTATTTGGCATATATACTTTTTTAATATATTTTTTAATGTAGTTTAATGGGTTTTGTAGCATTTTTCATTAATGAACATACTGTAATACAGGTAATTTGATTACCTTTTATGATATTTATCTTATAGTAGTTTATCCAATTTGAGTTCAAATGTTTGATTGATTAAATATTTTATTTGATTAGTGGTTGTCAAGGGAGTTTGGGGATTTAAGGGATGTATTTTGTTGTTTTGCACACATCTGATGAAGTCTGTATTAGTGGAGATGAAAATGTGGTGATTCTGTTAAAACATTTATGTGGTAGTGCATATTAAAGTCCAGTGTGGATTCAGTGTATTGCCTGCTCCTTCATTCAGTGCCCAACTATTTTCTTTTGGTTTGGTGTCATATTTTTGGGCGGTGTTCCTTCTAGTTTTGTGTTTTGAAAAATTGGAAAAGGTTTCACTGGCACAATCTCTCTATGGCATTTATTACCAGAAAAACAAGAAACAGAATCTCCTTCTGTTTTTATCTCACATTTTGTTGGACAAACTTTTGTATTTCCTCTTTAGCAAGTTCTGCATCAAAAACTGATTTTGACCCTCTGGGAAAGAATATTCTAAAAACAGCTGGATATAGCAGCTTGAATCTCATGCCTGCTTCTCAACATTCCCTAATTACTGGAATAAATGTACTCCTCTTCTGCCTGGTGTAAATTGAATAATCATTTTCCACAAACACTTATAGGTTCATAGGTTCATAGGTAGGTACTAAGCTATCACCCTAAGGGCCTACCTAAGCCTAGCCAACAAGGTTCCCTGTCTTACGCCACCCAAGAAAGTTATTTTCCTGTGCCACTGTCGAGCAGAGACACAGAAGTGATCCCCAGGGTGTATTTCCTATTTCCCATCCACCCATCATGATTTTTCTTGAAGAGTGCTAATGAAGAACTTTGCTTGACATAGATGGGTAGCCTGTTCCAGAGTATGGGAAGTTTCTGGGACAGGAGTCTATCCCTTCAGCATGTCCTGTTTATTGTGGTGACAAGGTTTAGGTCCCTAGAGCATGTAGCTTGGAGGGATTGGGATTTCTTTAGGTGTAGCATGTGCAACAGCTCTGGGTTTGACATAGCTTTATATGTTAGGCAGAGATCACCTTGGAGCAGGCGATATGCTACGTAGTAAAGTTGGAGTTTTTTGAGGCAGTCAGTGTAGGGCATTTGTTTGAGGCCAGTAATCCTCTTTGTGAGGTACTTCTGTGGCCTTTCCAGCTGCTGCAGATGTCTTGTGAGGTACATTCCAAAAGGGGCATTGTACTCTATAATAGGTCTAATGTGTGTTGAGTGGAGGGGAACAATGACCTCTTTTTTTCCTGGATGAGAACCCTTTTATGATGATGTGTGCCACGTAGAAGGACTTCCTGACTACTGTGGCAATGTGACTATCAAAGGAGAGACTACTGTCCACCTGGGTCCCAAGGTCTCTTATCACACATTCAGTGTTAAATAGATTGGTGCCTATGTGGTAGTTCATGGGTACAGAGTTTTTACCAAAGGGGATGACGCTGCTCTTTTTGTTATTGAGCTTGAGGCCATGGCTCTGGCACCAGGCATCTGTCTCAGTGAGGCCCTTCTGTAGGATGTCCACATCATTTGTGGACTTGACTATGGCTCCTAGTTTACAGTCATCTGTGAACTTCGTTAGCCAGAGGCCTTCTGTGTTAGCCTGTACTTCAGAGAAGTAGATACCAAACAGGAGAGGTCCCAGGACGGAACCCTTTGGTGCTCCACTTGTCACTGCTTTGAGGTAGATTTGGAGTCTGCAACTTTTACAGTGTGGGTTCTGTCAGTGAGCCAGTTGGCAACCCATCTTGTGACGTAGGGATTTATACCTAGTTTAGTGAGTTTAGCTATAATTCCAGAATGGGGGATGACATCAAAAGCCTTGGCGAGGTCAAGATAGGCTGTGTGAATCACCTTACCCTCATCTACGGCTTTGGTGACTGCTTCAAAGAAGTTGATCAGGTCCAGGAGGCATGATCTGCCTTTCACAAACCTGAACTGGGTGAGATCCAGAGTTTGAAGGTTACCATTGTCTTTGTTTATGATTTTCATGATGATACATTCCATGGCCTTGCAGACCAGGCTCGTCAGACTAATAGGTCGATAGTTCCCGGTATCAGTGGTGGCTCCCCCTTTGTGGAGTGGGATAACTGTTGCTGTGCACCATTCAGTGGGCAAAAAGCCTGATGCAAGGCTATTATTGAACATGGTGCTTAAGTGAGGAGCCACTTCATTCTGAAGTTTGTATAAAATGCAGCCTGGGATGTTGTCCGGTCCCATGGATGCTGTGTTTTTGGCTTTAGAGAGTGCAGCTTTTACCTGCGTAGTTGTGATTACAGGGACTCTGCATTCTTCCTGTATAGATATGGGCCCTTTAGTGGGAGAGAGGGGGGGGGGTAAAGTTAGCACTGAACCTATCTGCCAGGATGTTGGCAATATCAGTTGGTTCTGTACTTTTCGTGCCTTTGTGCTGTAACTCAGAGCAGATCTGGGTGTTGCCATCGAGATTATTGACATAGCTATAGAATGCTTTGTGGTTGCCCTTAGAATTAGTGGCAATTTTGTTTTCATAGCTAGCTTTGGAGGATCTTATAAGGGATCTCAGCTTCTTACTGAGTCTGACCAGGGAGCTCCTCTACTCATGGGATTTTACTCTCTTTTGCAACAGTTTCTTCCTTCTGTTGTACAGTTTGTTTATGGCAGGGACCACCAGATTGGCATTCTTTTTTTGGAGGATAGCGTCTTGGCTCTGTTTGGGATAGCATGATACATGCACTTGTGTAAGTGCTCATAAAGTGCATTTGTGTAGGATTCAGCAGTTGTAACTGTATTGTCCATCTGCATGGGTGTAATGAAGTTCACCACTTCTGTCTTAAGAAGCATGAAGTTGGCTTTGGAGAAAATGTTTACCATGGTTTCCTTAATGGGGGTGGGGGTGGGTGGGGGAGGGATGTGATATCAAGGGTGATTAGCTTATGGTCGGGTTGGACCAACGAGGAGTTGACTTCAGGTGTGGAACACCGGTCACTCATGTTGGTAATAACTAGGTCTAGAATATTGTTGCCCCTGGTGGGGGTGTGGATATGTTGATCCAGGGCATTGGAGTTTATGAATTCCAGAAAGCATTGAGCTAAGGAGTTGTTACATGAGTAGTTTTCCTAGTTAATGGTGGGGTAGTTGAAGTAGCCCATTATTAGGGTGTTTGGTTGAACCCTAATATTTTCCAGTACATCAAGAAAAGAGGAGTGGGAATCCTGGGGCATGGTGGGGGATCTGTAGCAAGCTATAATTTGGATTGCAGTTTTGCCCAGAGTTAGTTGCTTGGCTCAAGCTCAATGCCAAGAAATGTATTGTTATCCCCTTTGGGAAAAAAACATGTATCCATGAATTACCATATAGGTGGCAGTACACTAAACACAGAAAGTGTGATAAGAGACTTAGGGACCCAGGTGGACAGTGGTCTCACCTTCGATAACCACATCGCCACAACAGTCAGGAAATCCTTCTATGTGCCCCATCTCATCACGAAGGGCTTTTCATCCAGAAAAAAGAAGGTCATTGTCCCACTGTACTCATCCCTCATTAGACCCATTATAGAATATAACGCCCCATTTGGTATGTACCTCTCAAGACATCTGCAACAACTGGAAAGGCCTCAGAAATACCACACTAAAAGAATCACAGGCCTAAAGCAGATGCCCTATGCTGACCGCCTTAAAAAATTCCAGCTATACTCTGTCACATATCGTCTACTCAGAGGCGATCTCTGCTTAACATACAAGGCCATGTCAAACCCAGAGCTGTTGGACATGCTACACTTAAAGAAATCCCAATCCCTCAGAGCTACACGCTCCAGGGATCTAAACCTTGTCATCACAATAAACAAAACATGCTGGAGGGATAGGTTCCTGACCCAGAGACTCCCCAGACTCTGGAATAGATTATCTATACATGTCAAGCAGAGAGCCTCTTTGGAACTCTTCAAGAGGAACCTTGACGATTGGATGGGAGAAAGGAAATTCACCCCAGGGATCACGTCAGTCGCACTGCTAGACAGGGGTCCAGGAAAGTAAATAATGTGGGAAGAAATAGCCAGGGAATTGTTATGGCTAGGCTTGTATAGGCCCTAGGGCTGATAGCCTAGTACCAACCTATGAACCTATGAACCTATGAATGTCTGATGCATTATGCTGAGCAACTAGCCTGGAGGTGTGGATATCCTTAATGAATATGGACACACCTCCACCTTTGGTGTTTCGGTCCAGGTTACATGGCCGAAAAGTGTGGTATGAGTTATAGCCTGGGAGTGCAGGGGTGCTCTCTGGAGCCTTGAACCAGGTCTCAGTCACTGCACAGATATCAATGTTCTCCATTTTAAGGAGTGCCTCGAGTGAGCGCATTTTAAGATTTAGAGTTCTAGCATTGAGTAGCATTGCACTCAGTTTTTGCTACTCAGTTTTACAGTCTTCCACTTGTAGTACTTTGGCCTTCTGCCCCAGTGTTGTCAGAATCAACTTTTTGTGCTGACAGGATTACACCTTTACTATTAAATGTCTAGGTTGCTTTCTCATGGCCAAGTCTGATGTGCCCTTTCAATTAACAACTCCTGCCCTGGAATACCAGCTTATTTGTGCTTTCATAAAATTAATACAGTCTGTTCCTTCCACCTTCTCTGGTACAGCAGAAGATCGCAGGTTTCCATGTGTGCTTTGTCCTCTAATTCTATTATTTTATGAAACATCTTTTCTTCAGCAGTCTCATACTTAACCAGCCTTTGCTTTGTTTTGTCCTCTGACTTTTACAGTTTTATCACCTCATCTGAGTAGCGGTTTAAAGTTTCTTTCATTTTATTCCCGCCTTTTGTTATTCACGTTGATATACTCCTTCAGTGTTTCATTCATTTTAATCAGCTCTAAGTACATTTGACTTATTTTTTTCCTCTAGATTACTGGAAGTCATATCTTTCACCAAAACTGGAGCTTGCTCTGCTTTTTGTTGAACAGCTGCATAATTCTTCTCAGTCAGTGTTTTCTCTTCATCTTTTGTGATTGATTATCTTTCAGGTTTTCTGAATTTCTTTTTTGCTGGCATCCAGGCAGTGCACTTACTAGTCAGCTCTCTTTTCTGAGTTTATGTTTTCAAACTGGGAGATCTGAAATTAAGCTTTTACTCAGTGTGCAGCCATCTTGGAAGTCCTTGCATCTATGACTATCTTGGCCTGAAAGCACATCTGTTTAACTGAGTTGCCATGTAGCTTGGAAGAACATACTTGTCTGAGTGATTGAATTACTTTGACTCCTGAAACAAGTGTGCTCATCCACTACTTAGTGTTATAATTTCACTCAAATGCTATACTTTCTGACTGCAATCTAAGCTATATTTGCAGCTCAGCATGTGTACTGTAAATGTATTATAGAAAAACAACTTATTTGTACTGAAACATTTTGATGGAAACACTAGTAAGTGTACCCCATCTCCCTTTCTATTCCTGTCTGTCTCCTCTCTTCACAAACAGTGATGCTCACCTGTAAGTCATTTTTGTGACATATAATCTCTACCTTTGAACTGTATTCCTTACTTAAAATTTATTGGAGTTTTCATTTTACTGACTAAATCAGGTCAGTATAAAGTACATTGGTAATGTTCTTTGTGATAATTTTGTTACTAAAACACTCTGTGTATCTGCCATTTGTAATTAAGAATGTTGCCCATTTAAGGTGTTGTGTGTTCATCAAACCACAGGAATGTACTGGATTTTGACCTTAATACCAACTACACACACACACACACACACACACACACACACACACACACACACACACACACACACACACATCAATCATTTGCAGCTACTTTATTGATCGTGTAGGCACCTTCGATATCTATATGTAATAAAATGAATGATCAGAAGCTAATGACACCTCTGATTTTGAATGTGGCATGTAGATACTACCATTCAGTTACAGCAAAAGTGTGATTTTCACTGTCCCCAACAAGATCCAGTGAATTGTTTTTAAAGTCAGTGTCTGTGGTACTTTTCATGTGTATTATGAAGTCTTAACTCATTCAGCATTGAACAGCAGGAGGCCAATTAATCCCTTTCTTACTGAAGTCATTCAAGCTAGAAAACCACTTGGTTCCTAGGAGTTTTTATCCAATATCCTCTATTAATAGCATATCTTGTCTGATTTGTGATATCTCATAAACTGCGTTAGTTACAAATATGTAAAATATGGAAGTTATTTGTCAGACAATGGGATATGCATTGATGTCAGAATCAAAAATCTGTCTGGTAGCACTGAATTTATACTGGAAATTCTTTAAAGAAAAAAATATTTTAGATATAAAAATTATTATCATTATGGTTAAGCATACATCCAATATATATCACTAAGTGAGCTGTTTTATTTTCAAGAGCTGTCCAGTAATGTATGACAAGTTTGGGTAGCATACTGCTGTTTTGTGATATTGCACAATAAATGCAATCTATGCAACTTATGCATATCACATTTTCACAATATTTCAACACAGCAATATCAGCTTACAAAACCATATATATTTCAGGGCAGCTATGAATGGCTAAATTGTGTGCCTTAATGTTACATATAATGTAGCAACATTTTTTTGCCTGCAAGCCACACAACTTTGAAAATATTAATTCTGATAAGAAAATATAGGTAATAATCATAATTGCTTAACCAAATTAACATTTAGATTTTTGGAAGCCTTCACAGCACCTATCATGTTAATATAATGTCAGTTTATAATAGCCTTGGCTTGCATGTGCCAATCCTAGATGACTGTACCACATTCCATCTATCCATATTTAATGTAAATATGAAAAAAATGCCAAATTCTTCATAACCTTTTGCAAACACTCATTAATAACTTCAGTCACGTACATTCCACACTGACATTTTCACTGTGACTAGCAAATTATTATAACTTTTAGATGGTACCTTGGTCCATCATGACTTACCATTCATGGAATATTAGGCTAAATATTTGAATATTAGGCTCACTGTTAGAATATTACTAATATTAACACTTTTAACCTCAGTCATGTCTGTGACTGTGTTTGTCTTTTCTAAGTGTGTTTAGAATAATTTGTCTTCCAACACCCACTGATTCTTTAGGCCCCAGAGGTCATGACAGTATCACACTAAAAATGTGATTTTATTAATGTAAATATTTTCAATATTAACTATTTTCCATAACCTCTTACAAACGCTCTTTGTTAACTCAAGCTCTGTACATCCACTGAGGGTACCTACTATATACTGGCTAAGAACACTTGTCATTTATGCCCTTCATGGGAATATGCATTAATATCTCCTTTAATAAAGCAAGGTAAAGACCCACCTCTTTGTTCGATGTTTAGGCCCATCTCATTGTAAAATGTTGATTATAAAATATTTAAGTCTATTTTTGCTAATTATCTAAAAAATAATCTTCCTTCTTTGCTAGATAAAACCAAAACATTACACAGGCCAACACAAGATAATATTAAAAGATTAATTACTGTTATTGACTTAATTAGCAATAATGGCAAATAATTATCCATAATTAGTTTAGATTTACTGTAAGGCTTTTGATTCAATAAAATGGTCTTACTTATTTAAAGCTTTAGAAGTATACATGTTTCTCAGCAATTGTAGTGCTCTTATTAATCATTCATATTATAATTTGTTCTTATTTTAAACTTGGCTCTTCCATTATCACAGTCTTTTAAAATTACCATAGGTACAAAACAAGGATGCCTTTTCTCTCCCCTTATATTTGCTTTGGTCATTGAAACTTTGTCCATTTGTATTAAAGACAGTAATGATGTAATAGGTTTTTGAAGTTGCTGACCTATATTTATCTCTACATCAAAATGGCAAAAATTATCCAAGCAGCCAAATAGATTCCAAAATCAAAACAAACATAAAATCCACAGCAAAAAGCACAGAATCCAGCTCTCTTATGTAGAACAATAATTTAATATTAGCAAAGCTTTCAAGTTATAAAACTCTTTCTCAATGCTTAAAATTGGAAACCCTGTCATTTCCTGATATGCAAATATATATCAAAACAGTCAGCCTATCATAAAAGCAGTGACACATCACATGATCTTATAAAACAATGTCTGTGCTTTTTTTTGTGGATTTCATCTAAACATCAGTTATTTGTAGATGATATTCTTTTAACTATTAATAACATTAATTCCTCTGTGGCAAATATAAAGAATACACTAAAATACTTTAATCAATATTTGGTTTAAAATGTAATCAAAGCACAACTGGTACAATGTTAATTAAAAAGGAGATTAATGTTTTGGTGAAATGTCATTGTGAATTTAGATGGGATAATTAGCAAATCATATACATCTAGAGATTACTCAATAACTTGAATGAAATCTTAAATATTAAGTATAAGCTTATTCTGGAAGATACTAAATCATTAACCAGTAGATGGAACAAATTAATATTATCCATGGATGATAGGTTAACTTTGATTAAGATGATTATTTTACCCAAAATATTATATATTAAACTAATTATCTCCTTAATCCCGCCAAAGAAACATATTAGACAGTTTGATAATATTTGTTTGAGATTTATATGGTACCCTAATAGGTCTAGTGTACCATTCAGGCATCATATCAGGGACTGGAAAAACTGATAGCATTAGCTTTCTTGATTTTGATCTATATGCTATAGCCTTGGTTATCAAAACTAAAGTTATTTGCTTAAATTCTAATTTTTCAGCTAAATGGAAGAAATTGCATGAAGCAACCTGGTTGAGAAGAATATTAGATCATAAAATACTCATTTTTTAAAATAAAAATATGGGTTGGTTGTTAAAGAAATATTTTAGCAAAATACCTAATAGACCAATAGATTCCACTTATATTAATAATGCATTAAACTTCTTTAAAAGTTAGTATACGAATATCCGAAGGTAAAACTTTTTTCTCTGTATTACCTATACCTTTCATATCAGATTGTATTCAAAATCTGAATTTTAGTAAAAGGATGAGTTTTGAAAGCAGGAATTTACTTTATTGGAATCAAATTTGTAAGGTTAACTAAAGTACGTAATACTGATTATCTAACATGTAAATGTGACTTAAAAATGGATAACTGGCTTATTGTGCAGGTTTGTTGACAACTTGTAACAATGAAAATGGATATGATGCCAGACTTTGCTAGAAATTAATTTCCTAAATAATCTTGAAAGTAATATAAATAAATTGAAACCTTATTTATCAATCGAGTATAAATTAATTAAAAGCTGTTAAAATCACATCGATGATAATTGCTTGGAATTTGCTTTACAAGTAAGCAATTCATCTCTAAATACTTTTGATAAAACTATGAGTTGTCGTAATGGTAAAGGTATGTATTTCACAGACACAAGGTACAGGGTTTGAGTCTCACCTTTGAGAGAAAATTGTTAAGGCCTAAAAGGGTGCACAAGAGCAGTTGGCCTAGTACTTACCTATGAACATATTTTGGAAAATATATTCCTGAAAGTTCTTAGATGGAGCCATTTTTACCCCACATAAAATTGAAACTATATATAAAAAGAAAAATGTTTGTTGGAGGTGTAATTGATTGGCTAAATCAGATTCCATTTTGGGGACAGATCCAATTCTTCTTGCAAGCTTTATGGCCTGATAAGTTTATTTTAACTAGATTTATACTATTGTTTAATATTCCAGTTCACAGATCTATACCTAGGTGTCAATTTAATCTTCTTTGTTGTCAAGCATTACTAGAAAGATAATTACAATACATTGGAAAAATGAATCGACTCTACCATTTACTGAATTTATCAGCATTACCACTGTTGTTTGCCTAAGGTCATTATGTACCTTTAAGCGGAGAATGAATAGATTAACTTCTGATTACAATCATTGAACAAAATTGATTTTTTTTGTTAGATGAGTATTAACTTACATTTTATATTCATTATTTTAGCTATGGCTCAAACATTTGCTTTGCTTGTTATAGTTTAGATACAGATGTATTTGTTTATAGTTTTGTTGTTTTATAGTTTATCTATTTGTTATTTGCTATTAAACATTTAAAAAAATAAATAAAAAAAGAGAAAACAGAGACTCTTGGCAGTTATCAAACATCCTGAAGTCAGGCATATAATCCTGAGGAAATGAGATCTAAACCTATATGTAAACCTATATGTAATAAGCAGAGCAGTGATGCTGTGTATCTCATCTTAATACAATCTGTCTAAGTGGAAACAGATAAATTGCAAATAATAATGGAGTCAAACTCAGAACCTGGAAACTGTACAGGGCAGCAGGTGGCTTCAGGAAGAAATTATGCCTGAAATATCTTTTTAAGGGTGACCCAAACAGCAGCAATAGCTAATGAAGAAAATAAACAGTGGGTACACAGGAATGTAGGAATGGTCTCATCATTCAGGTAACCTCCCAAAACAGGAGAATGAATGGCTGAAAGAATGGACTTACATATACTAAGTCTGAGATGGTTATTTCCCTGAATATTCCCTTTTCTCCAAGGTATGGTGATCTCAGAATTGTTTTATATATATATATATATATATATATATATATATATATATATATATATATATATATATATAAAATGCAGCAAACAGCACATAGAGCACAGCCAGGGCAGATTCCTTATGTTTCTATATCAACAGCTACACATTTAAGTCACTGTCAATGAGCCATAACTGCAATGGTAGGCAACAAGTAAGGATTGTTTGCAATTTGCCAAAGCGCATTTTCAACCTGGACTTAATACAGCCTTTCCTATTCAGCCTGCACTGAGGAAACGGAGACTGAGAAGGCGTGTTTGATATGACATGATTAACATGGCATATCAGTTTAATGTGATGTGCCATTGGTACAAAGTGCTTTTCAAATGAGAATTTAGCGCCTTTTTTATATATGACTATGATGAAGGGTTAACACTGGAACCCGAAAGTGCTTATCCGCATTTGTTTTATTCGTTTTAATGTCTGTGTGTGCTTTCATGAAATAAATAGCAATTCTTCTTAGGAAGCTTCTTATAGTGTCGTACTGCAATGATTCTTATAAAGAATGCTAACAGGTTTTTTGATACTGAGAACACCACTGAAGGATCCTACTTACTTGTTGCCTACCATTGCAGTTATGGTTCATTGACAGTGACTTAAATTTGTAGCCGTTGATATAGAAACAGAAGGAATCTGCCCTGGCTGTGCTCTATGTGCTGTTTGCTGCATTTTGGATATATTTTTATTTTTACAGCATGCTTCTATCCGGTTGCAGCTTCTTGGTGGTTATATATATATATATATATATATATATATATATATATATGGGTCTACTTTGAAATACCGACACGCCACTTCGCCAACACACAAATCACCGAGACCAGATAACCGACAACACACAAAACCGACAACGCAAAACACCGAACACCATTACACCGACACACCGAACGTAAACAACACAGTACACTACATAGCATAGCCACTAGCCCTAACCCAAACCCTAACCCTAAGGTCCGACACTATCGCACACTTCACCTACCTGCACCCTAACCCTAACTCACTTAACCCACCCAAAAACATACAGCCCGTCACTATCGCACACACACCCTACCCACACTCTAAACCTAACTCACTTAACCCATCCCTAGACTACAGTCCCTCACTATCACACACTTACCTTACCCGAACCCTAACTCCGACACTAACACACACTCACCTTTCCCACAGCCTAACCCAAAATCCCACAATATTGCACACTTACCTGACCGCTCCTAACTCCGTCACTGTCGCACACTTACCGAGTCGCGATCACACATTACCCTTGTCGGTCTTTCCGCTGTCGGCAAATCACCCTGTCGATAAACTTACCTGTCGGTCATTTGGTCTTCGTTTTCCTCGTGTCGGGGAATCGTCGGTTCGGTCTTTTAAAGTAGACCCATATATATATATATATATATATATATATATATATATATATACACACACACACACACACCATTAGGGGTTTGGGGGGCTTATCTGCTTCTGCAAAAAAAGAAGCTTAAAAGAAAAGATTAAGTTTTGAGATTCACTACTTTCACGCAGTTTCAGTCTCTTTTTTTTTTTTTTAGCTTGTCTGCACTCAGCATTTCAAGTACCAGAACTTTGATAGGGAGCCCATAATTCACAATGTCAGGTGGTGACGAGTAATCAAGGGTACTACGAGATTGAATAAAACCTGTAGTCTATAACAACTGGGAGATCATTTAGCACTCTCAGATGGGCTATAGTCATATTGTGTGGTGAATTAATGCCATATCAATAAGGATCTAAGAGCTGGTGACAACTGAGATCCAAACATAATTTTCCATACAACACTTATCCAATAACCTTACATATAAAAGGAAGGTTTGGATTCAGACTATAGCTCTGCAAAGTGGGTGGATATAAAAAAACTTTTTTTCAGGTCTGGGTAGTACGAACTGCTCTTAGAAATCTTTCAAAAAAGTATTTTGCAAAGAAACATGTATAAACCGGTAAAATCACTAAGTCCAGGACATCTAAGTAGAATGTTGGACAGAAAACAAATATTAAAGCTATGGTCTTCTTAAAGTCCATGTATAAAAATTCTGACCATCAGAATTCCAGAAACTCTGTAACAAGTCCACTGTAATGCTTCTTACAGAGCCTTACTTTGATACTGTTATCCACAGGGAGCTGTGTAAGTGTACAACCTCCTTACACTATGAGTCAGAAAAATCTTTATGGTTTGTTAAGAAGGCTGGATTGCACATACAACCAAAGATGATTGGCTGGACATTTAGATATGACAGTAATCACACTGGACAAGTACATAACACTCTTACATAAGATTTCTGAGTAGGGTTCTGAAACTTTGACATTTAATCTACAATTTAAAATCCCAAAATGCAGCATGAGCACTCAGTGATTGAACAGAACGTACCTCTGGTAATCCAAAGTAAATTTTATTCACAAAGAATATGTGCTTTCATTTTGAGAAACTAAAACTTCATCAGATATTTTTCAAAATGAAAGCAGTTGTTCTTGGTGAATAAAATTTACTTTGGATTACCAGAGGCATATTCTGTTCGACCACTTAGTGCCCATGCTGCATTTTGTGATTTTTAGTTTATTTTTTTCTTTTTTCTTGATTTAATCTACAATTCCTTCCTCCAGGTGAGCTCAAACCTTTGTTTTACCCATCATATGACAGGAAGATCTTGATAGAAGTTCATTTGAAAATAATACAGGAAGAGGATATACACAAACAGGGGTTATCAGATCCAGAGCAGAAGTAACAGTGTTATTGTAATGAAACCCATACTTATGTATTATCAGCACTGCAGTCTGTCTGGAGCTGGATCCATAAGTAAATATGGGCAGTATAGCGATATTTCTCAGCTCCTTAAACTGAAATAACTAAATGTCAGGTGACCTAACTGGAAGAAGCTTCAAGATGAAAAGGATCAGACAGTGATCAGATCATGAGACTTGCTGACTGTACCTCTGTCTTAGATATGTCAACTACAACTAAATTAAGGCAAGAAATGTCCTCAAATATGGGTACCAGGGGAAATCTCTTGAAAAAAAATATGAAGACTTCCATAATTTGTACTAACACCATGGCAGGTACATATGATTCACCACTGACCCAGGTACTGAATCTATTTTGGATAACTGGGCATTTTGTCAATAATGAAATCAATAAACTCTTGCTAAAGAATCCCTTAATAACCACATTGAATTTAAATCAGGAGAAATCTACAGTTTGCTAAACTCCATCTGTGTACTTAGGGGAACTGGAAGAGGGACTCTTAATCTGAACTATCTCAAATCCCAGTATAAAATAGGTGGTTAATCCTCCATTGAGAATTACCTTGATTATGACTTTGAATCACTGAAAAGTCTTGTGCAAATGATCACCTGACACCCTAAGAATCTCATGGATGCAGCTCAACTCTTGTCTCCTTGTGAACTTTTTCCAACACAGCAATTAGCAGCTATAGCCCAGAGCCATATGTCCTGATGTCTACAGTTAATAAACCGTTCCTTATTTAATCCTATCCTGGGTGCCTGCAGTACAAGATTATACTGAAAAGGCTATGATAGGAGATCCCTATCATAGAAAAAAGTTATAAAGTAACTGCTTGCCTATAACTAAGTTGACAAGGTCACAAACAAAACAAAATTTACACAGAAAAAATAATTGAAGCAGAACTAAGTTGGCATGCTCACACAAAAAGACAATATCCAGCACCAGTCTCCAAACATAACAAATCAGACAAAGTAAATGTATAGCAGGAAGGCAGCTAAACTACAACAAAGCTAAATGAAATGTTAAGGAAATAGGCCAGAACATAAAAAGCCTTATGTCTATGTGTAGAAATCTCATATATCAAATAAAACAATAGTCAGTTCAAAAAGAGACATCTGTTTCTTAATAGTTACTATAGCAGGACTAATTTTCAGTAAGGAAAAACAACAAGTAAATAAATATATCATTTTTAGTCATTTTAGGTAACGGGCTAATACAATTTTACATGATGATATAACAGATATCGATACTTGGCAGACAAACATTCACAAATCTCTAGTTCAAGAAACAAATATAATAATCAGGCCATCAGTTAATGATGAGAAAGTTCATTATACAAAGTCTGAATTTTAACAAGTTCCCTCAGTGAAAAAAAAACAATCATAGAATAACCAAGTTTATTTAATTCCCTCTTGTTCTCAATGGTCTGTTTTTTTGAGAGACTATGCTAATGTAATATCAGGGATATTTTAAAGGGCCATAATTCTCCACATATGAGTGAATTGCCATCTGATGATGGCAGTAATTGAGAAGTATTATATGGGGACGTAAATTAAGAATCATGAAACCGGACAAAGGTGGGGGTCTGGTGGTTATGGACACACAAGATTATGTGGATAAAATGTTTTGTATGTTGTTTACTGATACATATGAGGAGATATCCATTAACTAGAAAAATTTTTTTTATAAAAGGATTGATTTCCTTTTGGATGAAATGGTTTTGAATGACTATATTACATGGTCTGAATCTGAATTCCTATCATTTACCAGTCCTAGAACCTGAGTACCTTTGGCATTCCCAAGATGCATAAAAATTTAGCAAATCCACCTTTATGCCCTGTAGTGTATGCTAAGGCATCCAAGAGTTTACTATAGCTAAATTTCTTGATTATGAATTGAAAGATTTTATTAAGAGCATTTGGCATCTTTATAAGGATTCTTGGGATTTTTTGACAAAGATTTCAAATACTGCGTTTTGAGAGAATTTGTTGTCTGTTACCATTGATGTTAAAGAACTCTGTTCAGTGATCCCACAATATTGATTTAACTTGGTTTTATGAATCTTTGTGTTCAAATACCAACATAGAACACAGTCACTTTAAGACCCTCCAGTCTCTGATGGGTATGGTCCTAAGTCACAATTTTATTTTCTTTGAAGGACAGATTTTTAGACAAAAACTGGGGTTGGTATGGGTGCTGCTTGTGCCCCTAACTTTGCCAATATTGTTCTTGCACATTGGGAAAATAATTCTGTCTTTTTAGTTGGGTGTTATATGGCAGATTTTTGGACAATATTATTTTGTTTTGGTCAGATAGTATGGAAATGAATTTTTTCATTACTTGGACTCATCTACTGATTTTTTTAAGTTTTACAATGAATTGGTCATATGAACAAATCACTTACCTTGATGTCATGATTTTTAGACACAATGAATTCCATAGGTTTCAGTCTAATACCTTCCGGAAACCAACATACTTTAGCTCCTTGCTACATATTAGTAGTGGTTACTGTATACATCAAAAGAGATCTTTAGTCAAGGGTCAATTGGTAAAGCTCTTACAAATTATCTCTCAGGACAAGACTTTTTAAGTTGAATGCACAAAATTGACTAGAATGTTGGAATTAAGAGGATACCTCAAGAGTTTTATTAGTCCAATATTAGATGAAGTAATGTTTAATTGAGAAGGGGGAATTTTTCAATCTTTACTGGGGTGAAGTAAACTACACTATAATGAGAAGCTAGAAATTGTTGAAGTTGGATACAATACCTCCTGTGTCCTTACCTACAGTTTAGATTTTGATGAAATTAGAAAAGTTATTAGTAGGAATTGGTGCATTTTTTCAGTTAATTTTGAATACCAGAAGTTGCTGGGACCACAACCAAAATTTGCTTACAAGAAATTTATTTGTTTAAAATCATTGATTGAAAATCAGCAACAACACAGAGGAGACAACAGGGGAATGTACAGATGTGGCAATGCAATCAATGCAGCTTTATTTTGGAAGGGTCAACCTTTTTTATTAAAGGTTATTGGAAAATTAACCTTTTTCATAAATACTACTGCTTTAGTAAAGGAGTAGTGTATGTTGCACAGTGCCAACTATGCCCCTATTTCTATGTCAGAAAAACAACTCAATCTTTAAAAACAAGAATTTATAGACATTTGTATGATGTTAACAACAAAGATGAGCACAGTGAACCTTATAAGCACCTTAACCAACACCCCAAAAACAAGTTTAAGTTTTTTGTTATCGATCACATCACGATTGATATTGGGTACCATTTAATGAGTTGCTTGAAATGAAAGAAATGAAATGGCAACTTTTACTTAATGCTACGGTGGGTAGCAGTCTCAATGATATTTTGTCAGTTATGAGTGTTTTGAAACTTAAAGCAGTCTATTATTTGTAGTAATTTTGTATTTGATATATTTCTTTATGTCAATTTTTTAATTTTACTGTAGCATTTTACATGGTTAACAGCAAGTTTTTTTTAAGTTGGGTTAATTATTTAACCAGTGGGATTTGGTGATTCCTAAATAGTGTGGGAATTCATTTAATTGATTCTGGGTGGATATTATATATATTATGGGTTAGATATATTTTATTTTATTGTTCTGATGAAGTCTGTGTACCTGGATGAAAGCCCTTAACATGTGAATAAATTGAAGAGTTTTTTACACTTCTGGGTTCATGAATAGCTATATTTTATTGTATTTTATTCCTTTTAACAGGATTGTCTTTTTCCCCCATATAAAACTGAAAAATATTTCCAGCAACATATTTTCCATTTTCCTGGAAACATGCAACCCCCCCCAATATAAATAGGTTTTCCCTAAATGTATATATTTAACATATACACATTTTTATTATACAATAATTAAAGCTTTTCCACCATGCAAGCACTTTTTTATTTCTTCCACTTTTATCTTCCTCTGATTTAGTATGTTTTCATATTCCCCATACTTAACCCCAATATATTCATTTATTTCCTATTATAATTAATTTCATTCATTTTCTTCATTTCACCAAATCCCTTAGGTTTTCTTTATTCAATCTTAAGCCCACTATTTTAAATATCAGTTCTTAAAAGACTTTCATTCATTCATCCTCTAGTTTTTGCTACAATAACTAAATCATTCAGACAAACATACTGGCATTTTAGTTTCCTTTCCTATCTTTCGACACACTTCATCAATTTCTGACATAGAGGTTTGAATAACTGCATTCATTACTAGAACAAAAATACACATACTTATGGGACACTCTTGCTTAATCCCCCCAACCCTGATCTCTCTTCCCATATATCCATTTACTTTTACATTCACCCATGAATTTTCATAACATGTTTTTTATAACTTCCACCATTTTTTAATTATCTCATATGCTTCCAAAATTTCCAACATTGCCTCATGATAGACCTTATCAAATGCCTTCTCTATATTGCACATAACCAATTTAACTTCATTCTTTTTATCAAGAGCATACTTATTATTTCCTTTACTTTTATTAACACTTCCTTTACTTTGCTGTTTTTACTCCATACACTCCATTTCCTATTACTTCTTTCAATACTTTTTGCATTTTTTTTGTATTATTCTCATACATATTTTATGATTAGTATTCCCTAAATGTATAGGTCTCTAGTACATTACATCTAGTTTATTACTTTTCCATATAAATGTTATTATTTCACTACATATTTCTTCCTGCGCTATCCCTTTATTTAAACATTCATTTATTGATGCTTTACAACACACACACACACACACACACACACACACACACACACACACACACACACACACACACACACACACATTTTCTTTTATTTCCATTCACTTGTAAATTTCATAACTTATCTTATTTTCCAGTTCTGCCTTTGTAGCTTTAGATATTTTTAACATACCACTCCTATTTCTCAACTTCTTCCATTTCATACATTGTTTCTTTTTGCTTATATCTATCTATATTACCCACTTCATCAAATAATGCATTAATTCTTCCTTATTTTATTCTCATTTGTTTTTCTGATTAAGGTGATGTCTCCTCTTTCTTAAGTTTAAGAAAAAAACATTGCAAACCAAAATGATCTAATTAAACAGTAAACAAAATACTTAAATAGTCACATACAATAAAGAGTAGACACAATATGTAAATACTCAAATACAGTAAACAACATACAGTCCGATGAAGTCTTGACTATTATGTTTCTGATGAAAGTGCATACTGTGTGTGGAATTTGTAGAGAAATAAAGGATGACTCCAAACAACTACGGCTAAGGATCCAACAATTTAATAAAAATTCCATTTAAAAAACAAGGTTAATGCCTTTGGAACAAGATTCTTTCTTCAGGACATAAAAACATGTTAAAACAAAGAGTTTAAATAATCAGTACAACCAATTAAACACCAGAGAACACTTAATTAGCAATGATGTCATCTAGCACAGAAAAAATTCAGCTAGTAAGCTAGCTTAAAAAAGCCAAGCCGCCAAAGAGTAATACCCACTCAGTGCTTCAGTGGGCAACTCTTAAGAAAAGGCTTAATACTCATTTTATCATTTAAGCTGCATGAGGCCTCACATTTGGAAATTCAACCAGCTGAAAAGGGAGGTGGGATTGTGATCATGGTTAGATTTTTCTTATATTGAACAGATGCTTAGCATGCTTTCTAATGATTTAACTTATGTGAATGTAGTGAGATTCACGATATAAGTGCTCATTGACAGAGTACATTTTTTTGTATGACCTTCTAATGATTGGTCTCACAGACTCAAGGTTATATGATTATTTAGAGGTTGAACATCCTGTTATACCTGTTTTATATGGACTACCTAAGGTCCATAAGGATCATGTGAGACCTCTGATGAGACCCATCCTGTCTAGTAAAGGCTGGGTTACTGAGCTTTTATCAATTTATATTGAAAAGAACTTAGGGCCACTTTTGGATACCATATCTACAATTCTGAGAGGTACTAAGTCATTTTTGTAGGACTTGTATACACGGCCAATTGATTTCCATGGGAATAGCAATTTTTGTTAGTTACACTTGATGTAGCATCTTTATTTACTGTGATCCCTAATGAGTACGGAATAGAGAGTATTCATACATTCCTAGTTTGTAAGACATCTTTTGATATGAATAAGGTTGAAGGTATATGCACATTACTTGAACTACACTTGGAAAGTAATGCAATACATTTGACAATACATTTCACATCCAAAAGACAGGTGTTGCACAGGGCACTGCATGTGGCAACACTTATGCCAGCTTAGTCTTGACACTATGGGAAAATGAAAAGGTGTTTGTTGATAACCCTTCTTTTCATCTGTATACTTTTCAGATGCTTTATTGATGACATCTGTTTTTATTTGGGAAATACAGAAGTTATGCTTAATGAATTTATAAAATACCTCCATACTATCACTAACATCTTGAAATTTAGTGCCCAGTCATCTGTCAATTGCATTAATTTTCTAGATATGAGTATTAACAAGGATGAACTTAAACTACTTGGTACTAGTCTCTGTAGGAAAGACTATAAGAAGAACACTCTTCTTCACAAGACTAGATGCATCCCAAGCACGTATCAAGTAATGTTATGAAAGGGCAGTTCCTGAGGACTATGAGGCTTCACATTGATGATGCTGATTTAAATATGGCTTTTTAAAGACTTATATATGATTTTATAAGAAGGGGTTACACACCCACAGAGATTGGTCTATGTATTAATGAGGTACTTGATAGCAGAGCAACTATAGGTAGATCTTTTTTTCTCTGAGAGAGTGAAATTAGACAGAAACAGAGACAATAGAGTTGCCCATGTTAAGAATAGACCTGTTTTTACTTACTCAAGTAATATTGGGCAGGTCTGTGAAATTATTAAGAAACATTGGCCTGTACATTTATCAGACCCAGACATCAATAAAGTTATTGCCCAGGACAAAAGTTCAGTTTTAGAAATAATTTTTCCCTGAAAAGACAACTCTGTTACAGAAATGTTAATTTTTTTTTTCTCTGAAATCCATTCATTGTGGTACTTTTAAATGTGGTACATGTAGAGCTTGCACATTTATAATTTCTTGTAACTCTTTTTCCATCAGCCTAGTGGTTCAAGACCATTGTGCACATTGTGGAAGCTCTAATCTCGCTTATATGGTGATCTGCACTGCTTGTGATGTGTTCTATATAGGAAAGATGAACCGTACCTTTAGGGACAGAATTTTAGAGCATGTTTATGTTATTCAAAGGAATAGAGACACCAATGCTTTGGCAAAACGTCAGAGCAAAAGGTATTGAACATTCTTTAAGTTTTTTGTTTTTTAGCTAGTTAGTCTGAATAATAGGGATGGTGATATTAGAAATGTAACTGAGCAAGAACAGAAGTGGATTCTGAAGCTTAAATCTTAGTGTGAACCAAGCTTAAATGATAAAATGAGTATTAAGCCTTTTTTTAAGAGTTGCCCACTGAAACACTGAGTGGGTGTTACTCTTTGGAGGCTTGGCTTTTTAAGCTAGCTTACTGGTTGAATTATTTTTTCTGTGTTAGGTGACATCATTACTAATTAAGTCTTCTCTGGTGTTTAATTTGGTGTAGTGATTATTTAAACTCTGAAGAAGGAATCTTGTTCTGAAAGAGCTAACCTTTTTAAACAGAGAATTTATTAAACTGTTGGATCATTAGCCATGGTTGTTTGGAGTCATCCTTTGTTTCTCTACAAGTTTGGTTTGTGTGGCTCCAACCTTTGCTTGTGCACAGTTTCTTTGTGCTGCATGTGTGGAATTTATTAAATCTTTTATATGCATGTCTGGTATATTTTTTTATTGTGCAACTTTATTTTTATCTTGTCTATTCTGTTTCCGTTTTCTCCATTTCTGCTTGAAACTCTTCCATTAATTCTTTATATTCCCTTTTACTTTTCTTTTCATTCTGTTTTCTACCATTATAAAAGCTTTCTTATACCTTTCTTTAACTGCTACTAACCATACAGACTAGTTTTCACAAAATTCCCTCATCGTCATATGTTCTTCCCATAATGTCTTACTCTTCAGCTTCATTTCTTTAGTCTTATTAACTTTACCAGTTAACCTTTTTATTCATTCATATTTCTTTATTATCTCTGTATTCTCAGCTATTCTTGCCCACATGGCTCTGTGACCAGACAAGTAAGCAATTTCCATATGTCATTTCATTTCTTCCATTCTATTATAACATATTACATAATCTATCTCTGTTTTGAAATATCCCACTTTGATAAGGCCATTCTATTTCATTATATTTTTCCTGCCTGTAGTCCTCCACATTTTATAACTTTCTTCGGTACCTTCACATCTTGTGTTACTTTCCCCTTCTCTTCCTTAAATTACAGTTAAAGTCTCCTATCATAATAATAAACATACTAATCAAAAGATGACGTTTAAGACCTCAAACATATGTTTCCTGTCTATCATATTTGTGTATGAATAAACTGCAAATTATCTCACACATGATTATCCTTTTCTTATATCACGCATCACCATCCTACCTGGCATTAGTAATGTAACATTCAATATGTTAATGTCTTTATTTCTTAGCAAAATACCTATGCCTGAACATTCTTAATTTATTACAGGACATATAGTCTTGTTTCCCCTCAAGGCCTCAGTTCTATTCCTCCTCTCTTTTTTAACACATCTTGTATCTAATAAACATAAACTTTCTGCTTTCACCTTCTTACACCATTCAGTTGACATTAGCCCCTGATATCATTTCTAATGGTGTTCACATAAACACTTAGTATCTTGACTTCTTCCCCTGCCTTTCTTTGCTTCTTTTTTCCAACTATTATTTTGCTTTTCCTTCTATGCATCCTTTCTCCTACTGACGTTTCATTTTGTTCTTGTTCTTCTCCTGCGTCAAAATCTACTTTCTCTCTTTCTTCACTTCCCAGTAGTTCAAAACTATTATCTTCCCAAATAGCCACATATTTCCCCTTGGTATTTAACTCCATTACTTCTGAATTCATTGCATGTTCTTCTATACTTTCTTTCACAAAGTGATACATCGCATGTTCTTTGCTGTTATTTTCTTTGGCTATTCATTTGTCTAGTTACATATTACAATCAAACAAAAATGCCCTTGGACATTATATGTACTACACTTTGGTTCACATTTTTTAGCTATATGTCCCCTCTTTCTACATTGCCTGTATCTTCTTTTTTCATAGTCCTGTACTAAATGCTTTTCTTCTCCACAAAATAACTAATGTTTGACTGGCACAGTATCTCACAGTCCCTCTTTTTCCATTAACATTTATTACATTTGAACAGGCTACATCCTTCCTTCTATCACATTTAACGTTACTAACACTTCCTGCTCCCAGTCTGCACATTAATTCATCAAACACTTTTAATATCATGTACTTCATTACAAACAGATAAGAAAAAAATACTTCATTTCAACAATGTCAGTGACAGCAGTTCTGAATTGCACATGCATTTTCTTTTTAAGTTGTAGTCTAAAATTCAAATACATATACTCCATGGTGTAGTCTTCTTGTCTTCTTTCTATCTCAGACATGATTTTTTTCTAATAAACCAAATGTTTCAAAAGTCACTTCACAGAAGCCCTCAGTGCCCAAATGTATTAATGCTCTCATGTCTTTTATATTAAATTCTAAAGGAAAAATTATATTGTCCAAAACATCATATGCATTTAAACAAAAGTCAGTCTTTGTTTTATTTTTTCTTTAAAGCGTCTTAATTCTGAGCTGCTTACTTACAGTCTGTTGTTGTATACCTCTTTCTGTTCTCAAAAAGTAAAAGAAACACAAACCAGTAACAGGAAAACTCCACAGGCAAATACCAGCATTGCTCAGCTTTCAACTGTAATGTCACAAGCAGCAGAAGTAAATCCTAACTGGAACAATAGAAAAAACAGATGCAATCTTCAATAAGCAACCCAGTTAGTACGATAAATCCTTTATTTGGACAAAAAGAAAAGCTCAAAACAAACGCTTTCGCCTGGTTGTACCAGGCTTTATCAAGTTCATTAACACAAATAGTTCCAAGTCTTTTATACTCTTGAAAGTTGATCATGTGATCTTAATAACTTAATTGATTAATTGTGAAGTTGCTAGGTAAATTACTGACCTTAAATGGAAATAGTACAAATTTTGTTAAAGAAATAAAAATATAATGTTCAGCCAAAGAATAAAATCCATCCTAAAAATAAAGCGTGTAAAAAATATATATATGTTTAAAACCATTGCAAGCATTGCAAAAATTCATAAAAATATGTGTTTGTTAAAAAAGAAGATAGAATTTATTAAACCCTTACAATGCACTGACAGCTGTTGAATAGAACTGCTGTCTTCCTGCTAAAGAAATGCAGAATTTCAATTTTAATGAGGTTGACCAAAGTCTATCCTGAATTGTGAACACTGTGGAAAATAATTATTTAGTATGTCCATACAATTCTTTTGACAGTGGGGATAATGTTAACCAGTGTGACTTTTATGCATGTCCATGCTACTGTATTATAACTTGTCTCTGTTGATTTTTAAAACACTAATGAGACTGATAGTATCATTTAAACCTGGCAGTTTGGTTACATTTAGCTTCAGTTGCCAAATAAGCTCTCTGTTTTCAAGCCGGGTTTCCCAATCACCACCTCTAGGGTCATGGGGAACCTGCTCAAGTACAAAAAACTTTAATTGCATGTTTGTGCAACTCAAAGAATGTTTGTAAAAAGCGTTGGTGTCTCTTTTCTTCTCTATGTCATAGAGATGCTCATAAATCCTCCTTTTGAGCATCCTCTCGGTCTTTCCTACATAGAAACTAGAACATGTCACACAAACGCCTAAATAAACCACTCCCTTGGTTGAACAAGTATATCTGCCATAGGAACCCAGTTTCAACTTTCTAGAAGGCAAATAAAAGCATTCCTCTCCCAGAATGTAGGCGCATTGATTACAAGCCCCACATTTATAAGTACCATTCTTCGTGGGGGCATAGCCTACGCTTCTGAAATTCGTGTTGTTTGTTTTGTGCTCAAACATGCCCTTTAAATTAATGTCTCTTTTCCTAGTGAAGCCTCTTTCTGTTGCCACAGCTGCTTGTCTTCTCATGCTTATAGCATCAACATAAGATTTTTCATACCCTGTTGCTAGCGTGTGCCTTTAAAACTAGTTACTTCACTAGTCAAACACCAGTGTTTTCTACTCCACCAAAATCCACTGCTTTTCCTGTTGAAACTGTTATTTTTTTCTTCTTACATAATGCAATCAGCCACTTCACTCCAGCTTACTTCTGCTTCATTTTCTGCTTCACTTTACTCCATCAACTTCAGTAAATCTTGTATTGGTAATCAACCTCCTTCGAACTCTGTTACCAATAATTTCTTCATTTCCAACAGTTTCAGTCATCCCTTAATCTGCTTCTTCCAAAACACACACAGCTCCATTTCTCATGGCATCCTCCATCTTGGATTTCTCACAACCAAGTCAGCAATAGCACTCCACTACCACCTAGTGGTTTTGATGCAAAACAGCAAGATGAAACAGTAGGACTTCTTTATTACCATTTGCATTCATTTTATATCATATACTTTTTTATATCATATAAAAATCTTTAAATCGATTATTTACATGCATTTTTACATTATATTTAAAATTATTTTCAAGTTAACAACACAAAACAAGTTATCAACACAAAAAAAATTAACAAAACAGTTCTATTTCATTATTTATTTTTATATTTACCTTTTATCCCCCACCCTTTCTTCCCCAACCATCTTCTTATTTTAGGTAATATATCATCCCCTTCTATTTTCTTGTTATATAACAAATTCTCACATCTTTTTTCCACTGCACCCATATTGTACAAACAGTACTTTATCCCATTTATCAATATCACATTTCTTTATTTTATCATGCTTCCCATATAATAGCTTATTTATTTTTATACATTTAAACCCTTCCATCTACATTGATTTTTAAACTTTCCCCAAATGTTTTATTCTTTTTGCAATCCAAATGTATTGCTGTTTCTTCTTTACTATATTCCATTCATTTATTCCAATCACAACTCCTTTTTCCTATTTTTATACACAGGGTTGGGGTGTCACTTTAACATTGACAATCATTCTAGAGCCAGATTCACACCACTGGGTGGCTAGCCCTGCCACAGCTGTTTCTCCATAGCACATGCTTACACATGAGCGCACACCTGTGGCCAATTTAGAGTGTGCAGTTCACCTTTTGCATGTCTTTGGAATGTGGGAGGAGACTGGAGTACCCAGAGAAAACCCATGAGAACACAGGGAAGACTTGCAGAGGCCACACAGAAGGGATCTCAGCCAAGAATCAAACATGGGAACCTCTGGCTATCCATTCACAACTGTGACACCTTCTTTACTGGAGTTAACATGTTTTTTGTCTGCATCACTTTATATTTCATATTCCCTTTCACTGATAACTTGTCTAATAAAATTCTTCACAAAAAGTCCTCTACTTCATAAAAAAATTCAAACCTTTTCCCTTCCGTCTTTTATTGCCTACACCAACAATTTTTTCTAAAATCATATTATACCATTCTTTTTTTTACACTGACTTCACTTACTTTTATCTTCCATAATTTCATGTTTTGTCATTTTTGTCATATTCAGTTTCTTCCATCTTGTTCCTTTTTTATTTTATTTTCCCTTTTTTTCTTCCCATACATTTTCTATTTTTCATATAGCATCGCTTACTTGTCATTTATTTTTTGTCTTTCTCATTATGTGAAATAAATGCATAGATGCTAAATGCATCACTGTTTTTTAATTCAAATTATCTTCATATTTTTTATTATAAATTATGCCTCTTCTCTCTAGGTTCAGTCTTGATCCCCAATGAAGTTAAAAAAATCTCTAATTACTAATTTTCCATTTGAGTGGTAACATATATATATATATATATATATATATATATATATATATATATATATATATATATACACACACACACACACACACACACACACACACACACACACACACACACACACACACACACACACACACACACACACACCCTAAATATTTTCCTAAAGTATAAGTATTCAGCATATATGTTTTTTTCTGAAATAAGTAAAATCTTTTCCACAAAGTATCAATTTTTGTTATTTGTTTCATTATCTTTCTCCATTGACTTATTACATATATATACGCAACAGAGGTCACTCTTAAGGCCTTTACTTCCTTTCTTCTGAAATATATTCCATTTTTTTATCTCATCAGATATGTTGCACTTCCTTATACGCCATTTTATTTAACTGCAGGCCGCTTTTTTAACAGCTTTTTCTTCTTTATTACAACCTCACTTATCCATCCCTTGGTTTGTTGTTATTAGAACTAAATTAGCTGCTTATACCATACATATTGATAATGTAATATTTCCTTCCAACTCACATCTTACCTCCATCATTTCATACATGAATGTCTGTACTACTGCATTCATTTCTCATACAAATAAGCACATAATAGTCAGGCATCCCTGTTTTCCTCCCCTCTTAATACTACTTTCCCCATCCATCCATCCATCCATTTATCATAAATTGCACCCATGAAGATTCATAAAATGCATTTATTACATTAATATTTTTTCCTATGCCTTGTGCCTCTAAAATCTGCCACATTCATTCAAGGCTCATTTTCTGAAATGGTTTAGCTACATCACATCCTATCAGTCTTACCTCTTTATTTTCTTTCAATATCATTTCTACTACTTCTTTCACTATAATTAACATTTGTTTCACCTCTCTTCCTTTTACACCATAAATCCCTTCTCCTACATCCTTTTTTTTTAGTATTTTCATAAATACTTTAGAGTCAGTATTCCCTAGTATTATGGGCCTCCAATTTTTTTAATAAATTTTATTTTATCCTTTTTCCATATAAACTGTATCACTCCACTACATATGTTTTCTTCCATTACAGCCTTCCTTCATCCATTCATTTAATATATATTTTTAAAAAACTTCTACCTTGTCTCTATTTCCTTATAATACTCATAACTCATACCATCTAATCATGGTGCTGATTCATTCTTATCTTCTTTTCTCATCTTCTCTGTCTCTTTTATTGTTATATCATTTTCTAAATAAATCATTACTTTTTCAGATATTTTTTCACTTACCAATTTTCTTGCCTATCCCTTTTCTCGTTTTTGTACATTTTTTTCTACAAAACTTTCTACCACCTCTTTAATATCTTTTTGTTTGTATTTTGTATTTCCTTTGCCATCTAAGATAGCATACATCCTTCCATCTCTCATTTTTAATTATTTTCCTAAATAAGGAAAAGACCTTCTCAGAAAAAAAATATTTGCATATGTAATATAATTTTACTTTTTCCTCTACTCTTTTCATAAATCTGTTTTTCTATTTCCCTTTTTTGTCTTTCTTTTTCTATTTATTTCTAATAATGTCATAACATTTATTTATATTTCATTATGTTCTTTTTTATTCTTGTTTCCACTTCTAAATGTATATTTTTGCTTCTGCTTATACATTACCTACCACTGTGTCTACTTTTTATAAAATAGTCTTATTGTCATATGATCTTTCCATAATATTTCTCTTTTATTGTTTCTTTCACCTTTTTAAACTCTGCCATTAATCTATTTATCCCTTTCCCTCCCTTATCTTGCTGTCTTCCCTTATTCTAGCCCATACTGCTCTATGATTTGAAAACTCTTCCAAAAATTCCCCTTTTATATGTCCATTCTCTGTTCTTTCCTATTTTCTAAATCTCTAAATTGTATTAAATCCTTAGCATCTTAATATCCTGTGTTATTCTTCTGTTTTCCTTCCTCAGGTTACAGTTAAAGTCTCCTACCACCAGTACCACATATTTACTAACATAATGTTTTTGATTTGCTTGAACAAGTACATTCTCTCTGTCATAATATTATATACATAAATCACCATTAATCGTATACATTTTTGTCTCATTCTCATAATTACCCTTCCTGGTACTACTATTGTTACATCTAAAATTTCTTCATTTTTTTATAAGAATTTATATTTTAGAACATGTCTCATTTCCTGCTGACCAAACAATTTAGCCTCCTCATACTGCCTGTATTATTTCATTTTTCTCTTCTGATTTGTTACATCTGGTTTCTAGCATGCAAAAAAAAATAATTTTTTTAAATTTTTTACACTATTCCACCACCACCAAATGGATTATATAATTTCTAATGCTATTCACATTTAATGCTAAAATTCTTGTAGCATTTTTTTTTCCTTTTTTGTAAATGTTTTACTTCCAGATCTTATTTTTATTTCCTTTTCCTATGTCTCCCTCCAAATGATTTTTTTACTATCTTCTTCTTGTACTTTTCCTTTCCCAATTTCTCCCTGTCCCTCTTCACTTTCTGCAATTACAATCTGCTCTCTTCATGTGTATTAATAACCTCACTTTGAACTATTTTTTTTCTCTGAGTACCTCATCATTGTTTAACCTTTCTTCAGTGTCACCCTTCCCATACCACTTTCCCTTTCAACATCTTCTGTAATAAAATTTTCAACTGTTGTCTTTCTTCTGAGATTTCTTTTTCATCTACTCTTTCCTTTTCTAATATGGACAGTCAAAACAGAAGTGTCTAAATTGTTTACATTTTCTACAAAAAAGCATAATTTTTTGCTGTATGGCCCCTCTCCCCACATTGGCCATACCTTTTTTGTTACATTCTTGCACTAAATGAGTTTCATTTCCACAAAAATAACATAGATTCCATTGACCCTAGCAATTAACAAATCCTCTCCTACCATTAACAATTCTTGCATTTGAAATTTGCTGAATTTTCCCATCCTTAACATCCATAGTTACCTTCACTTCCCAACCCCCAGTCTATACATTTCTTTCATAACATTTTTTTTAATTTCATGTGCTTACTACATAGTGAAAGAAAAAAAACTTTTAACTCATGCTCTTCCATTTCTGAAGTACCAAACTGCACATTTATGTTCTGTTTTAGTTGTGCTACTGCATTTCTTGTTTCAGTCTTAGTCATAAATGTTTCCACCAGGTTAAAGCTTCCAAATATCACTTCACAATATGTTTTGGCTCCAAAATAAAATAATGCTTTTTTGTTTTTAATGTTAAATGCTAGTATCAAAACAATACTATCCATAATGTCATACCTATACAAACTACCATCACTTTTATTTCTTATTCTTATCACTGGTCATCTTCTTTGTATCTGTGCAGACAATTTAACTATTTGTCCCCTCTTAGTTCCTTCTTTCATTCTTCCTTGCTTTGCTGAGTCTGTATAAGTTTTTCTTTCTTGCATCAAAAAAAAAAAACTTGTTGCAGAGGTAAACCCCTAAAACTAGTTACTACACCAGCCGAGAATACATCCACTGTTTTCCTTTAACCAGCAGTTGTTTATATTTTCGATCTCTAGTTTTCTTCTTGTAACAAAAATACTGGTGCAAAGGTAAACCATGACAACTGGCTACTCTACCAGCTGGGAATAGCCCCATTTTTTCCTTTCAACAGCAGCTGTTTCTGTTTCCAGCCTCTCAAGTTTCTTCTTCCTGTAATACTCACTCCACCATGTCACTTCATCTAACTTCTTCTTTTTCCTTTGGATCTGCCTGGTTCATCAAATTTATAAGCACTTGTGTCCCCAGTCATCCAGTTTCCAACATTGTATGGTATTTCATTTTCTTTTCCTTCCTTAACTAAGTTTTCTCCTGCTCCTCTCTCCAGTTCTGCTGCACTCTCCATTATCATAGGATTCCCAGAACTGCAGTAGTAGCCCTTCAAAACTAACTAGCACTTCTGGAGAGTGCTTCACTTCCTTTTCCAAAGTGGAAAAGAAGCTCCCCGATGCATTGGCCACATTTTCCATAGTCAGTATGAATACAACCCTTGGGCATCCCTGAAAGCTGTAATAGTGGGACTAACCTGGTAAACAAAGAGAAAGTAAAATAAATATTTTAAAATTACAGTTTGAAATATCAGAAATAGAAAAGTTTAAAGGAGCACTGCCTAGTAATTTAAAAAAGGGGTTATTTAACAACGACACTGAGTCTTCTGAACAGCTACTTATTTCATTCAAATTCTTCTTATTATTATTAATTGAATGTGCAAACCCTAAGTTAGATTTGCATGTACAGGGGCTAATAACAAGTCTTCACCAAGTGTGTTGGTTTGCTTTAATATAAGAAAAAATGTTACTAAATGAAATAATTGGTTATAAATATTCTAGAACAGGGCATATAGCAAAGTACTGCACAGTTAGTAATAACAGTACTATGCATGCAACAGTGTTAATACTTCCCAACAAAGTGCAGCTAAAGGCATGCCTATGTAATATTACATTACAGATTCTTTCAACTACTGGAAGTGTATAATCCTGCAGTCTGTCACTGTGATTTTATTAAACTTCTTGAATAATATAATAGTTAAGGGAAAAAGAAATTCAGGGATTGCTAGAGTCAAGAAATGTGATTACATTAGTTAATACATAATATGTCTGCAAGCATAAAACAACTGATAAGCAGAAACTTGAAACAATATGTGTTAATGGAGAAAAGGGGTAACACCCTATCAGGGCTGGTGTTAGCATTGTTGGGGCCCCCAGCAAATGTAAAGTTGGGGGGGTGCCCTATGCAGTTCAAGTCTAAGTATCACCCTGTAACTGACACCTCTCCATAGCAAACTTTTAGTTCATGCTGCAAAGTATTAGGAGAACAACAGACTGAACTGTAACTGCATTGCTCTTACATTATGACAGTCTTGTGCATCAGACAATGTTGGTCTATCACAAAGGGGTCATTGACAGTTACTAGTGTTTAGCAGCAATGATTATACATTACAACAACTCTGTGCGCAGGGCTGATGAAATGGTGCACTAAACACTGTATACTGCTCATTTCCCCACACACATTCTCCACTGCTTCCTTCTACTTTCCCCCAGTCTTGGGCTTCCCACCCCATGCACATTACATTTTGTCTTTGTCTCATATTTTGCCTTTCTCTTCAGCTTTTTCAAGGCACCGCAACTTTCTATGTGCTCTGAAGTGCATTTTAAATTTTATTATTATAAAACTGTTTCATCTAATGATGGCTTGAACATAACTTAGGACTGAGGTTCAACTTCAGTTTACCTTGCATCCTTTCTTGACAAAAAATGCACAGTAGCATCTATTTAGGAAGTAACTCAATTAAGCCAGGGCCTCCCAAAGCCATGGGGTTATAAATGCTCTGAGATACATTTTAGAGCATTTTCCAATGTTTTATTCCAGTGGTGGCTTGAATAAAATCATGACTAAGAAAAGAATTTCAGTTTTATTTTTTTATTTTAAGGAAGACACAAGTTGTGCCCAAGGCTTAATGTTTAAAGCAGACAAAAGCATTAGCTCAGAATAAACTAAAGAGAGAGTTGTGTGGAGACACAAATCCTATATGGGAATACTACCTGCCTTCCTAACCCCTGAAAAAAGACAGTCACTGCCTGTGTATTCCTCTGGTATAAGATTAGGATGAAAACATAAGTTTAAATGGCCAAAGTCACGTATTTTAAGTGACTGCTGTCATACATGTACATGGCATGCCTCCTCACCCCAAACCCCAAAAGCAGCCACCTGTATATGTGCCTGATGTATGATTGTGAGGAAAGTGAAAAAATAATGATTACAGTAAAGTATCCCACTATGTAGTTCCTAGACAGTACACTGCCCCTACACAAGCTGTAGTAACCTTCCTTATATACATCTGAGATCTGTGAAAAACATAAAAGAAACAATGACCACACTGTTACCAACCCGAATACAAGCAATAATAATCTCCTGTGAATATTTATAACTTTTGATTGTGATGAAAATTATAGTAAGCACCACACAATCTCCAGCCCCCCACATAACACACAACAACTTTCTGTACACATTTGAGCAGGGGTGGTTTTAGAATGTGTGCTGTTAAGGACACCATTAAGGCCTTGTCAAAATCCATTTATAAAATCAAGAGTGTGGGGGGCTGCCAGGCTACTAGAAGATCTAAGTGTCTGAATGTTCTATAATATATTTTGTATCTTGCTTTTTAAATATAATTGCTTGTTAACTGTTTTCTTGTGCTCACAGAAGAGTAATGCATGTGTCCTGTCATTATTGTGTGTGTACACAGATTAAAATCAGTGACATTTATTTGCACATATGCACACACACACACACACACACACACACACACACACACACACACACACACACACACACACACACACACACACACACACACACACACACACACACAGAGCTAAGAAGTCAACCAGTGCAAAGCATTGTCAAATGTCAGTGCTACCTGCTGTGCTACAGTGGCAATGAACAGCTGTATTCACACATCTTCTTCCTGCCAAGCCACTGAACATAGCTACCTATCTTGTGTAAGGTCTATGTAATGGTAAGTGAAAGAAAATATGGTCAGATTGTTACTTTTCAATACTCTGAGCCATCCACCCCACCCACCCACTCACACATCCAAACAAGCATAATGACAATGTTGATGATGTTTGTGCTCGAAAGTGGAATAAATTATAGCTAATTTGTTATTGTTACACTGCAATGCATGCACACACACACACACACACACACACACACACACACACACACACACACACACACACACACACACACACACATAAGCCATAGCAATACTAGTTTGCATTGATTTCAGCAAATAGCTACACATTGTGCAACACTGATACTAACACAGCAGGATAAGCCAGTTTTATCTCATTGCACAGTAATACATACTTGTCGCTGTCTCTAGTGTTACACATTGCCTCATAATTTTGCTGTGTTCCTCATAAAAAGTTTGATCTGCTGTTAAATCATTCAGGATTGCATACAACCAATACATCCAGACATCAGATTTTCATATTTCTTATTGTCCAAAAAGTGCATGTTGATGCAAAATATGTACTATTTACTTTTTAAGTGAATTAGCATAATATTTAAAGAGTGTTCCTGATTTTGAACCTTTATGTTGCTATTATTTTTGACTTTGCTCTAAATTCTTGAGGAAAGAAGTTGAGAGTTATAGTATCTGGTGTTCTGTCAGTATTTATAAAACTCCCAGAAAGAGAAAACCATCCCTGAAGACTGGGAGTATCTGCTCCTCTTAAAATTAAAGTTGTGCACTGAGATTGGTCACGCTGGGCTGCTGATTTCTAGTGTTTACCTTGCACATGTTCATTCACTGATTATCAGCCATATCTTAAAAGAGTTGTATCACATCCCTGCTTTGGTTAAACAGCATCATTTTTTTCTCTCCCCATTTTTCCCAACCAACAGCCATGCATATACTGCATTGCTCCCGGACATCCTCCATGCCTGCCAGCCCCATGTAAGTACACAGCCATGCATATACTGCACCGTTCTTGGGCTTCCCTAAGAAAACATTACAGACAAAAGTGGCTGTAAACCCTCCCAGTGAAGTAGGCAAGGTGGATGTCACTCACTGTATTCTCCCATCCCCTCACAACTGTTTGACTTTTCAGAGACAAATCAGTCCTAGGTCATCAGTGGCACAGGGAGATGCTCTGTCCAGCCCCTGCTCCTCTGGACTAGTTTTCTTTATTTTAGTAAATTATATATTTTGTTAAATGGCTCCTTTTCTCAGATGGTCTGGTTGCCATTTTTTTAACCACATATACTGTCCAGGAATATGCATTGTCTGGGGTCAAGGTGGGGAGGTTACATTTAGGAGGAGGTGTTTACATTCTGCAGGTTGTTGTACACTTCCAAAAATTGTGTTCATTCCTCTGCCAAATCACATTTTCAGATACAGGACTTGTAATTTATGAGCTATTTTCAGAGACTCTTTTTAATCTTTTAATTTTCATTATATTTTAGACAGACTTTAAGTTTGTAATAGGAAGTATATAGCATGTTCCATGCTTTGGTTAGTTACTCCTTTCTTTTTGTTGTATGCAGTTAAGACTCATAGATGGTTTGTGCAAGGTGCATTGCAAAATATAATGGGTGGTGGCCATATGCAGGATGTGGGTGATCCAAAGACACCATTTGCATGAAAGTGCAATGCTTGACATTTCACAGTGTGCAACACATGCATATGAGTACATAATGACATGTAAATTAGAAACCCCTTGCAGATGAGCAACACAGGATATGTAATTGAAGGAGAAGAAGATGATGGAGCAACTCAAAGACATATAAAATGTTGACATTGCACACTTTCTCACCCAGTGTGAACACTGTGATTATTATAGAGTACATGTTAGGAAACATTAGACACAACAATCACATTAGTTTTGCAGCATGTATTGTTAACCACTATAGGAGTCAGTGCTGGCAATGTTGTGCATGCTGGTTATGCACATCAACAAAGATGATACAGGCAGTGACTGACATATCAACACCTGACAGTACAGCAGATAATCACTTCAGAGTCAACAAGAATTCACTACAGGACCAAGTTAATCTGTGTCACCCATTTGCAAAATGGAGACACATGCACAGTATGCCCATTCCTGTGGGCAAGTATATGCAGCAATGACATCCAACATACAAGAACTTTCTAGTGATATATGGGAGACATGCATATTGTAAGCCTTTGCCTTGTGAATACTTAACCAGTTCCTAGACATCATGCTGTAATATATTTGAAGGAACATATGGTTCCCAAGGACACCAGGGGGAGAACCATGCCCATACATGAATTCTCTGTGAGTGCACACTTTCATGTGGTCCTGGGAGCCACAGATTGCAACCATCATGCTAGTAAGGCCCCACTGGTCCAGAGGGAAAACAGTGCCTAATAAAAAGGGTTATTGTACCTTGAACTGCTAGTTGGTCTGTAATGCCAAGTGTATTATCTTTATCCACGCACCACCTGGGCAATTCAGATGATTCATTTATTTGACAGACATATGACTTATGCCAATGGTTTCCATGTGGAGACATCCTACAGGATCACCTGTTTGGTAGGTGCACACACCTTGTAGACAGAATGGCCTATACATGCAGGTAGCATCCATGCTGGGAACATGCTATATTTAATGCTGTGCCTTGTGTTTGAGGGAAATGTCTTTGAGACTTAAATAATGACCCCTATTTGTAATCCATAGACAGTGGCATAAACAGTGGCATAAATATCATGCAGCACTGTCCATGCTGAAACAAGATACATTGTTGAAAGTGTCATGGGACTTGTGAAGGGTAGACATCACCATGTTATGATAGGCAATAACTAATACAGCAGCAATATCATGGCAGATTGAAGCTAGAAGGGAAAACAGTGAAGGAGTGCAGTCACAGCTGAGGCAGTAATGGGTACGATATATTGTACCACTGGCAAAGTGGTGGCATCAGATCCACAGTGTGAGTCATAAGACAGACAATATAGAATAATATGACGTGCTGTAACATTCAGGCTGTGCGTTCAGTACATGCTGTAAACCTACTGTACATCATACATCAGTAAACCCAGACAGGAGTGTGGAGGGCAGGGCACAATCATTGTCTGGTGCACAGGTTTCAGAGAAACAGTGAGAACTGACTGCAACACTGAAATGTGAGGATGGGTCATGAAAGGTGAAGGCAACAGCAGCAGCACACTTTGGGAGATTGCTGGAAGTCAGGGATCGCGCTCTCCATTGATGGGATGCATGGGTAGGATAAAAAGGCCCTTGTGGTCGTTAGCCTAGTAAACACATATGATTCCATGGAGATGAGATGTTAATGCATCCAGGGATGTCAAATCATAAACCACACTGCACAAAAGTGGTAATAACAACTTTAACAATGTAAATCCCCTGTAGACACATTGGAAAATAAAAAATACCATAGTTTAGCATTAAAAACTTTTATTAATATGCTTTCATCTCCAGACATGTTCAGAAAATAACCAACACACTTATACCAAATGAACTCCTTATATACAAAGACTCAGTTGAATAACTTTTAATCTTTTCTCTTTTAAAAAACACTTCATTTAACCATGGAGTTTGATCACCTTGCAGTCTTATTTGCCATTTAGTTTCTATGGTTTCTAACTTATTGTTATAATCCTCTTCTCTCAAATCTAACTGAAGGCTTTCAATAACTGAAAATAACATTTTTTGTACTTATCACAACACCTAGAGTGCTTATATAAAGCATTATTAGTATCTTTTGTTTTAATACTATACAAATGCTCCTCAATATGGGAATCAGTAGTCATAACTAAAGTACAAAAATGGCTTTCTTATTAATGCCATTTTCCTTACTACTACTAACTACCTCTTCTCTTAAAATAGGCTTAAATAAAGTCTCCTTTTCTCTTTAACTTCTAAGCCCATTTTATATAATAATTTGTCACCATAACCCTTTTCCTTAAACATTTGAATAATGGTAACCATTTCTTTATAAAAATCTAGCTCTTTAGTTGTCATCCTTGACGCACAAATAAACTGCCCCTAGGGATATTCCTTTTTATAAAATTAAGATGTCCACTCTTAAAATGTAAATAATTGTTTGAAAACACAGCTTTCCTATATAATTTACTCTCTATTGTCTTATTATTTATGTCCCGTTCTAACATTCAAATAATGTAAATTACGTCCTGCTTCACTGATATTAAACTTAAAAAAATCTGAAATTTGATTGAGTTCCAATACAAACTTATTGCATTCATCTTCTGTTAAGTATATAATAAAAAACAAATCATCTACAAAACGTTTGTATAAAACGATCTTATTAAAACATAAACTCTTAACTAGTACTTCTGGCTCCCACCAACCCAATACTAGCTTGGCAAAAGATGGAGCCACGCAGGAACCCATGCCAACCCCTCGATTTTGTTTAAAATACTTTTTATCAAACAGAAAATCATCATTTTCTAGGACAGTTTCCATCAATGAACAACATAAAAATATTTTATCTTGTGAAAAATGTGTATTCTTTGTTAAAAATATCCTTAATGCCTGTATCCCCTATCATGAGGTATACTAGTGAACAACAAATTTACATCTCAACAGTTAAAAGCCTCTTTTTTACTTTAGATATGACTACTGATTACCTAGCTATTAAGGAAATTATGAAAAGGAATTGGAGAATTTTACAAAGTAATAGGGATCTAAAGGACATTACTATTCAAGAGCCTAATTTTGCATATAGAAGAGGCAGATGTTTTAAAACCATGTTAGAAAGAAATTATACTATAATAAAAACACTGCAAACTGATAGAGCAATAGGTATGCACAAGTGTGGCATGTGTAAAATCTGTAGGTATATATATGTTACTAAATATATTTTTATAGAAACTGTGAATTTTACTATATACCTGAAATAAAGATACATGTGTAAATTCACTGGTTTAGTATACATTGCTCTATGTTCTGGGTGCCCTTGTTATTATGTAGGCATGACCACCCATAGCTTAGAGAGACATATTAAGGAGCATTTATATAGTATTAAAACAAAAGATACTAATAATACTTTATATAAGCACTCTAGGTGTTGTGATAAATATAAAAAAAATTATTTTACTTTTTATTTTCAGTTATTGAATGCCTTCCATTAGATTTGAGAGGAGGGGATTATAAAAATAAGTTAGAAACCATATAAACTAAATGGCAAATAAGATTGCAAAGTGAACAAACTTGAGGGTTAAATAAAAATAAAAATATGGAGTGTTTTTTTAAAGTGAAAAGATTAAAAGTTACGTAATGAATGTGTTTTTGAATAATACAAAGAAGTTATGTTGGCATGGTCATTTTAAATTTGTAATGATTGTTAATTAATTATTTAATTGAGTCTTTGTATATAAGGAGTTCATTTGGTATAAGTATGTTGGTTGTTTTCTGAAGAAGTCTGGATATGAAAGCATATTAATAAAAGTTTCTAATACTAAACTACAGTATTTTTTATTTTCTGTTGTGACTACAGTAGTTTTGGTTTGTTTAGGAAGTAGAATCATATTTGTATTTTGCACTCAAACCTGCTGCTGCCCCCCAAATATCATTTAATTAACGTAGCTGCCCATTCTATGTTGCTTAAGACATAAAGTTTCTGAGAGATGCTCAGAAAAAATGTACTCACTTAAGTACACTGAGTATGCTTAGCTATACCCTTGACTGCATCACCACTGCTGGCATACACTGTTCTATGACAGAGATAAGGGTGAAAAGTAGAACTTTACTGGGCTCCCTGAGAAGGCATTCCACGGGTAGACCCCAGGGAGCATCCCCACCCAGTAAGATTGGGTGCCAGTTCATGTGCCAGCAAGTGAAATTGATGGTGCATTTGCAGTGGACGTTGTCTTCTGATTTGGAACACTCCATTCTTGTCCATCTCATATCTTAACCACCTCATGACCATAGACCCTCTCAGCCAGCAGTGACATATTATATGGCAGTTATAATGTGTCATAGGGATGCACCTTGGAGGCAGCATTCACTTCAGTAGTATGATCATCTCATTGTTGCAATACTCCAAGCCACTGTGCAGTTGGTGTATGTGCTCATGCCTGCCAAATACCAACATTACTGGCCATACAGTGATGTGTGTTACAAATGTTTATACTACTGACATCAGATGGTTAATTCCAAAGGTTGCATGTGTATGTGGGAGAATACAGGACTTATGCCAGTGGTGGACTCCCATATGTCTCTCACTTTTTAATATCTCCAAATCTTTTCGGTTTCTAATACCATGACGGGAATGGACCCCATTCCTAAGTCAAAGTACAATTAAAATTCATGAAATTAGTATTATTTCACTCTTTGATGTTAGCCAAAAGTGCTCTTCGCAGCACCCGCAACATGCCCAGTAATGACTCCTTCTGCAATTTGTATGGAGTTACATGTATTGGTAGCATGTCTAAATATGATTGTAAACTCTTTTTTATAAGACCCATTGCTCCTACTACTATTGGAACTATCTGTGTATCTTTCTTCCACATTGCTCTCATTTCTGCTTGAAAATCCTGATATTTTATAACTTTGTGTCTCTCTGTATGCCAAAACACTGTAGCCACTGTGTGTGGCAATTTCAATGATCAATGCTATTTTTGTCTTCTTTTCTTGGACCACTATATCTGGTTTTCTAGCATCTATCTTTTGAAGTGTTGGTAATGTATGAGCCCATGTGATGTAGACTTCATCATTTTCTATGATGCTTTGTGGCTCATGTTTCCAGTGTTTTTCAGCCACTTCAGTACCATAATGTTTGCACAATCCTCAGTGCAACAGTCTTGCCACATTATTATGACTTTCAGTATACAGTCCTTCTCCCAGTAGTATGTCATGACTAGCAATGAGGTGTGCGACTGTTTCAAATTCGGTTTTAGAAAACCTACATCTGTCTGTTTCTCCCACATGTTCAATGGACTTTGTAAACCAGAGTGTACATAGCCCACTATCTTGGGCTACCAATATTAACCTTTCATCCCTTGGTTTGAATTCACCTCTCCTTAACCATTCCTGCATTTGTCCCTGATCAACATGAGGTTCTTCCTGAAGCTTTCTATACTTGCAACTATATTTATGGATTTTCCACATTTCTTGCCTTTTCATCTGGTCTTTCACCTTATATTCTTTCTTTTGTTTTTTGGCACATGCAGTTGCTGCCACCTGCACCTGGCATGCGTGTGATGATGTTGCACATAGAAGAAGCTGCTTCTCATGGGGATGCAGGAGGGTACCTGTGGTACTGAGTGATGTTAGGCTTTGGTGAAGCCATGCATTAAGCAGTGACCTCATAGGGTCTCAGTATCTGTAGATGTGTGTGTGTTTCCTTGCCCCCACCCCCAAGGTTTTGCAGACAGTACCACTGTGTCATCAGACTATGCTACCTGGATGTTGTCACTATGATTAGCCAGAGCAGCCCTGCTGTTGTTAGTCTTTTGTTCCCCATAATGCTGAATCCTACACCAGTGGAACTTGTGAAAGCATGAGAAATATGATAATATTGTCAGACCACAAGCATATGATAGTACTATTCCCCTGTGACATTTATGCCAGGAAACATGAAAAACATCAGTGTACAATACTCTGGATCACATACTTTGCTGAGTAAAACATCGTGCATGCAGACAGAAGATGCTTGCCAACAGTAGCATTCTGTCCATGTCATATAATACATATATATATATATATATATATATATATATATATATATATATATATATATATATATATATATATATATATATATATATATATATATATATATATGGGTGTCATGGCATAATAGGATGTAGTCAGCACTAACATGATTTACTGTCCACTGATACACTGATAGTAGATATCAGGTCTATACCCACATTCAGGCCACCACCTGGTATAAGGGACTAGTCTTCATGCCCAAAGGGAGACACCAAATACTCCTCAACCTCTGTAAGCCACCTGACTATTGCTAATCTTCCTGTGGTGGTCTTGTCCATCTTGATGTTCCAAGCCCTCTGCTTACATGGGACCTCTCAGCTGTCCAGATTTTTGCAGAATGTCTGATTTTTTTGCCTGTTAGTTTTGATCTATCCCTCATAAAATCTGTGGTTTTCTGGCAAATCACTAAGGATTGATGTCATTAAATAATAACAGATATTTGAGTTTCAGATTTCATAATCTTCAGAAAATGCATGCCAATGCATAACCTTTTAGTATATTAACTTTCTAAGTTTATAAGAGCAATACATCACAATTATCAATATTTTTAGGCATTTGTCCCCCATTATTTTTGGCTTTGTCCAGATTTCTTGCACTTAACAGATTAAGAGGTATGATATCTGTAGCTCTCATTTGTACCTTCAGTTATGGTCTCCACAGAATTTTCATCTCTCAGTATTGAATCTGTTTGCCCTTATTTTGTAATTTTTATCATTTCACAATAATCCATGGCAGATCCTATCCCTGACCTGCTGGCCTACCCCACTATTGGCCAATAGTTGGATGCCATGTTGTAGCACATCATTCTCCTGGCTTGTAAGATTCTCTAGGTGTTGCCTCTCCCCGGTGGCTATACCCATCATACCTCTCAACAATACAAATTTTCGCAGGATGTCCAGATTTTTACCTCATATTTTTGGTCCATTTTTCATAAAAAATGTGGTTTTCTGGCAAATTAGTGACAAATCATTAAAGACTGAATTTAAGAAATAATGACAGACATTTGAATTTCAGACTTCATAACCTTCAGAAAGTTCATGCTAATGCAAAACCAGTTATTCTATCAACTATCTAAGTTTATAAGAGCAATATTTAAAAATTGTCTATATGTTTGACCCTTTGTCCCATGTTTATTTATGGCTTTGAATAGATATTCTGTTCTAAGAGGTTGAGAGGTATGATACCCATTCTTGCACTCCTGCATACAAAACATCTCATTTAGTCATTGTATGTACTTTGCTACACTATGCACTTGCTGCTATCTGTGACCTCCCCTCACTGTCTCCACCTACTCTGTGACTATGAGGAGACTGCTTGTTCATAGGTTCATAGGTAGATACTAGGCTATCTGCCCAAAGGCATTTATAAGCCTAGCTGGAATGTGTTGGCTTTCGCCGCCCCCTTAGATTAGTTCCCTGTGCCTCTGTCCAGCAGAGTCACTGAAGTGATCCCCGAGGTAAACTTTCTGTTTACCATCCACTCGTCAAGGTTTCTCTTGAAGAGTGTTAGTGAGGAGCTCTGCCTAATGTAGATTGGAATCTTGTTCCAGAGCATGGGAAGTCTCTGGGACAGGAATCTATCCCTCCAGCATGTCCTATTTATTGTTGCAGTGAAGTTTAGATCCCTAGAGCGTGTGGCTGTCGGGGATATGGCTTTCTTTAGGTGGAGCATGTCCATCAATTCGGTGTTGGACATGGCCTTGTATGTCAGGCAGAGATCACCTCTGAGGAGGCGGTATACAACTGAGTACAGCTGGAGTTTCTTCAGTCGAGCTACATAAGGCATCTGTTTGAGGCCAGTGATCCTCTTGGTGAGGTACTTCTGTGGTCTTTCCAGCTGTTGCAGGTGTCTTGTAAGGTACATCCCAAATGAAGTGTTGTACTCTATGATGGGTCTTATGAGTGATGTGTAGAGGGGCACAATGACCTCTTTTGATCTGGATGCAAACCCTTTTGTGATTAGGTGAGCCACATAGAAGGATTTTCTAACCACTTTGGCAATGTGATTATCAAAGGAGAGATTACTATCTATGTGGGTCCCCAGATCGTTTCGTCTTCTGTATTTAGGGGGCTACCACCTATGTGGTAATTTGTGGGTACTTTGTTTTTTCCAAAGGGGATGACTGTGCACTTTTTGGCATTTAGCTTGAGGCCATGGCTTTGACACCAGATATCTGTCTCAGTGAGACCCTTTTGGAGGATGTCTGTGTCAGCTGGAGAGTCAGTTATAGCCCCTAGTTTGCAGTCGTCTGCGAACTTGATCAGCCATAGTCCTCCTGTGCTTGCCTGTACCTCTGAGAAGTATATGCCAAACAGGAGGGGTCTTAGGACTGAGCCCTGGGGAATGCCACTTGTAACCGATTTAGAGTCAGACCTAGCTCCCGCAACTCTTACCATGTGGGTTCTGTCCGTGAGCCAGTTGGCAACCCATCTCGTGATGTAGGGGTTTATGTTCAGGCTGGTGAGCTTGTCTATATTACCAGAATGGGGAATGGTGTCAAAGGCCTTTGCGAGGTCTAGGTAGGCAGTGTGGACCACCTTTCCCTCATCTATAGCCTTGGTAACTGTCTCAAAGAAGTCCACCAGGTTTAGAAGGCATGATCTGCCCTTAACAAAGCCGAACTGTGTAGGGTCCAGTGTTTGGTGGTTCCCAATGTCTTTGTTAATGAGATCCATGATGATGCGCTCCATAGCCTTGCAGACCAAACTAGTCAGGCTTATAGGGCGATAGTTCCCGGGGTCTGTTGTGGCTCCACCTTTGTGGAGTGGAATAACCGTTGCTGTGCACCACTCTATGGGCACATAGCCTGTGGAGAGGCTGAGTTTGAACAGTGTGTTTAGGTGAGGGATTAGTTAATCTCTGAGCTCATGTAGGACACAGCCTGTGACACCGTCCGGTCCCATTGATGCTGTGTTTTTGGCTTTGGAGAGGGCTGTTTTAACTTGAGTGTCTGTAATTTCAGGAGCACTACATTCTTCCGGTATGGTTATGGGCCCTTTTGGGGGTGAATGAGGGGTGAAGTTTGCACTGAACCTGTCTGTCAGGATGTTGACGATATCATTCGGTTCAGTATATTTTGTACATTCTGCACTAACTCTGAGCAGATCTGGGAATTGCCACTTAGATTCTTGACATAGCTAAAGAATGCCTTGTGGTTATCTTTGGGAGTCCTTTGCAATTTTTCTTTCAAAGCTAGCCTTGGATGATTTTATGAGGGATTGTAGTTTCTTGCTGATACTGATCAGGGATGTCTTCCCCTCTTGGGATTTTACTCTGTTCTGTACTAGTTTCCTCCTTCTATTGTGTAGCTTGTTTATGGCAGGGGTCCACCAGACTGGTTTCCTTTTCTTGGAGGAGTGAGTGTTGGTTTTGCTTGGGATAGCATGATCCATGCATTCTTGTAGGTGCCTGTAGAGTGCATTAGTAAAGGATTTTGCAACTTGGGCAGTGTTTTCATGGGGGATTTGAAACTTTCCACCTCGGTCGTAAGTAACATGAAGTTTGCTTTTGAAAAGTTTTTCACGGTGGTTTCTTTGACTGGGGGTGGGGGTGGAATGTGGATATCTAGAGTGATTAGTTTATGATCAGATCTAACCAGTGAGGGGTTGACCTCCGGTGTGGAACACCAGTCGCCCATGTTGGTGATGACCAGGTCCAATATGTTGTCTCCTCTGGTGGGGGAGTTGACCAGTTGATCCAGGGTGTTTGAGTTTATAAATTCTAGGAAATGTTGGGTAAGGGAGTGAGATGTGTAGGCATCTGGTGCCTGTGAGATGTGTAGGCATCTGGTGCCTGTATACTTGTATGCTTTTAAATGTTTGTGTGTGTGCTGTGTTACTACCTGTATGTGTGTAACGTATGAGGATCAATGCCCTTATGCGGCCTCCCCTTACATATCTGCCAATTGTATAACCTACACACTGACCTTCTGTTAACCATTATTATCAGCATGAGCCATGTATGTATGATGAGGTTTGTGATATCTGTGCTCATCCATCAGGCTACTGAACTCAAGTAATGCAGCGCATTTGTGCAGCAGGGTTCTTGCATGGTGTGCCACAGAGAGCAAGATTTTTCTGTTCTTTTTACCCAGGCATTTGAAAGAGGCAACATCCAACTTCAGTGGTGCCTTCTGCTTCAGCCTTTTGGGGAAATGAGGGCTTCTCATCCGAGGCAAGACTTGTAGTGTCACCTATGGTTAAACTGCAGAAGGTGCAGAGGCTGATTGCTGCTGAGGATGAGTAACCAACCCATGATGCTGCCCCCCAGTTGGGTGATGCCTGAGTTTGTTGCTGTCTCAGCCTGTCTGGTAGCCAATCATGCCAGCAGCTCACCCTATTCCCTTCAGATAGTTACACCTCTCATATGTGTCATTACCCATATCTTTATTGCCCACTCCTCCCACCACCTCTTGTCTACTGTTTATCCATTTTGTCCTTCCACTGTCCACCCCACCTTTTGCATTTAAACCACCTCAACCTATCTCTCTCTCTCTCTGTTTCATGTTTGCCCATCTGCACAAGATACCTATCCTTCTTCCTCAAACTATACTTTCTCTTCTTTAGTGCAACAACAGATGTTTGACACACCTGCAGGGTGAAAAGTGTTGCATTATTCCTTTCCTCTCCGGTGGTGGAATGTGGATTGCCTAAGACAGAGTAAGTTACCAAAAATGAAAAGAACGGGGGAGAGTGAGTAGGAGTGTGCTACAGTTAAGTAAGGCTGTTTGAGTTCATTTAAGTGATCAGACAGGGTAATGTTATCTAGAGTATGACACTTAAAACAGGAAAACAGTCAGTCAGCGGTGCATCTGAGTGAGTAAAACTTAAAATATGTCAGTGATGATTCCGCTTAAGGAAGTGAAATGCAAAGTATCATTATCTAGGGTATGAAATATAAAAGTAAAGCATTTCTTGTTTTCTAAATACTAATCTCATGACTGTCCTAAATGCTCAACTTCAGAGCTTTGGCAGGGCATCTTTAGAGCAATGTATTTCATTCATCCTACAAATTACATTCTTTATTGAGTCATCCCTGTTGGGAAACACTGAATCAGTTCAGGCAAGGCGAAAACCACAAGAATAGTAAAGCAGAGCATTGTTAAAATATTCTGTGAACAGAAAACAGTGAAACAAAAGTATAATGTCTTTCTGCAGTGAAAGAAACTTGTCATATCTTTGAATATCATTTCATGTTAATCACTTTCTGAACTATGAGACATCCAACAGATTAAGCTCTGAATCATGATGATTTATATCTGTTATATGTGAGACCTGTTAGCTGAGCAGAGTTTGATATTGTTCTATTTCACTTTAGGTGTCTGCTTATCATAAATATCATAATAATATATAGTACTGACTGATTCGATTTTTGCAGTGGTCATGAATTCTGTCTTTTTCAAGGTTAAACTCACCGTGTCTAAGCATGTGTCTGACCAAGAATCAGGCCTCATCTTTGAGAATGATTGCCTAATCAGGTTCAGTGGTCTACGGTGTTTCTATAATTATAAGAGATCTGGGTAGAACTGTCTTTTCTTTTTTAATGTTTTTTTTTTGGGTGGAAAATAAAGAAAAGTTCAACTTTTTTATAGTGTATAAAACATAGTTAACAGGTTTCCGTTCTTCAAAGCTGTAATAAGCAGGTTGTGGTCTGTAATGTACCACATTGTTCCATTTTCATGGGCTGCATAATTTTAGATGAAATTTTGCAGATATATTTCTCAGGGTTTCTGTGAAAACAGTCACACATTTTACATTTCCAGCACTTACTACCTGACATTTCTTTTGAAAACCAGGGCATTTGAATATTAAGAAAACATTAACAGTCAGTGGTAAAATGGAGTTACATAAATTACCCTTGTGTTGATGTGACAATCTTGATAAATAGGTTAACAAAATGGCAATATCTTTAAGAGTATAAAACTGCTAAAATAAGAAGACCCTTATTCTTGTACAGCCACTAGTTAACAGTGGGAGTCTAGGCCAACACCAGTTATTTGCAAACCTAAAGTCATGGTGATAATATTTCCAGGAAGCATTAGAAAAAAACTTTCAGAACAAAGAGGGGTGTGGTACTATCACACTCTTATAGACTGCTGATGTGACCAAGTTATGAGTGAAAGTGGGGCAAAGAGAAGTTAAACAGACACTGTGAAGATCACCCCCTTGTTAAATATAGAGACAAGGCAAGGGGGAACACTACCCTGTGTAGAGAGGAGGCGAGGGGGGTACACTGCCTGTGCAGTGAGGAGGCAAGGGGAAACACTGCCCTGTGGAGAGATGAGGTGAGGGGAAACACTGCCCTGTGTAGAAAGGCAAGATGTAGGACAGTGATTAGGTAATGTGAGGAAGTTTAATACACAAACATTGTTCTGAGCCATCCTCATGTAGGGAGTTAATACCAAATTTTATTGAATGTGTCATACCAGATCAGATCTGTTTGCTGCAGTGAATTATTTCTTGGCCGGGGATGAGGGTATCTTCTACCAAAATTAATTTTTGACAAATAAGTCTACAGTTATGTAACATGTTCTCATCCTGTTTACTCCTAATCAGTTGAATATTACTGTCAGTTCGTCAGTAACATTTGTATGCTATCAGCACATAGTCATGACTCACTGCACACTCCACGAGGCAGTGTACTGTTTTCCCTTACTAAGTATAAACTGATTCCCATTTCAAACATGCTAGATAAAATCCTGAGATCTTGGCTTCCTTCTTACATAGTTCAAACCTTTTACTTTCTAACCTTAGACTCAGAAGGGTACCCAAAGCAAGACTACATGTCACTATGGAACACATTTCAGTAACTTCACCCCTTAACCCTAGAATTCCTCTCAGCCAATCACACCTCCCCATTCCCACTGCATACCATTCTGTAAATATTTTGTTGTATGAACTGTATATATAAGTATGACTTTAGTTGGGCTCGTGGCTGAAAGTATCATTGCAAATGAACCTTTAATTCATTTACAATGCATTAATTCCTGAGACTTCTCCGCCCATTTTTACTACTGTGTGTTTTGTAATGTTTTATTGTGAATCCATCCACTGTAAATCCTTGTTAGCACCCTACACTAACAAAAATTGTCTTGCCATCCATCCTACTAGCCTGGCCTGCTTATCTAACCACCATGCCCTTATCATTTAGTCTTTTAATTTAACATGATGCAAGCATCTATACATGCAGTATATGTTTGGATGAATCACAATACATTTATTAAAACTGTGACAGAAATGTCACAAAACAAAGAAAGACTGGATTATGTGTAGTTTGTCCAGAGTTTTTTGATGGTCCAATAACATGTACAGATTCAGGTTGCAAGCTATCTCACTGGAGAAATAAAGTGTTATTTTAAATTCCTTTGAAACATACTTTTGTCCACTGGAGAAGGCTAGAACAGTCTGAGAATATAGTTGCACCAAGAGTGGGGCATAACCAGAAAGCACTTGAAAGATATCGACGTGGCAGGACCCACAATTAAGGTTAACTCAGTGTTAAAGGGCAACAAATACTGATAGCTATGACAGCAGAACAGTGTTAGAAAACAACATTAGAAATGCTTTAGAAAAAACTGGATATGGGAGAGGTAAAACTACTGTGTGTACAGAAGAGTCAATGCACAGGCTTATAACTCATCAGGTAGGACAAGCTTTCACATATACTAATGTGTCTCAGATGGGCCAAAATAAAGGATATTTTAGGGATTTCTGAAGCAGGGGGATGAAGCCCTGGCTATGTCCCAGATTACTTGAGTTTATCTAACTACTTGGGTACTGGAGGAGTAAGGAAGAGGAAGATTAGGGTAAATGTCCCATCCTGAGGGAGGTATGTTTATACAGACATGGTTGAATTGCTCCCTTGCAAATGGAGACTAACATGACAGTAACTGCCATAACTGGGGAAGATGTGGGCTCAATGTTTCCAAGTCAGTGATTGTAGCTGTGGTTTTCCCCTGCAATAACATTTGTGTATGTTTAAGCCACCAGCCAGTGGAGTTAGTCCTACAGATGAGTTATCCCCAGAGCCTATGCCCTGCATAATACAGGCTATTAAGAGAAAGATATAACATCATTTAGTTCTCTAGCATCGGGGCACATAGGGTCTGGTCTGAAACATGGTTCTCCCCAGTTTGTGAGGTTGGTGAAGCCATAATGTCAGGTTATTGGGATGAGGGTGCCATCTTGAGTAAACATATGGATGGGCAGGCATAAGAAGGGGGGGAAAGCTCCACCATGACTCTTTGGATGACGGCCCTGTCTGATTTGCTGTCATTCATTGCTGAATGGACCCCCTGCATCAAGAAGGAGTTTATGTAAGTTGTTATGGAGGAGGGCTTGATGACTGACATATAGAAAGAAAAAGATACAGAAAATGATATCTTCACAATAGTACATACATACATACAAATATTTCTGGCATGGACAATAATGCCCTTCTGCATTGCCAATATAACCACAATGGTAATCCCCATAATAAGTGTCCAGTTTCTTCTAGAAAAATATCTAAACTAGTCCTTGCCTTTAAATAATTTGGTAGTCTATAGAGGTGGGATGTTTAGAGCAGATGACAAGTAAGAAGAGATTTTACATAAAAGACCGACAGAAAGATGAAACTATCAGGTAACAATAATACAAAGGGCTGAAGATCTTGAAAGGTGGGATGGAAATGATACTTAATTCATCCCTAATGTGACAAATCAATGATAATTAAAGAGTTCTTAAGAATACAGAGAGTAAGCAAATAAGAGAAAAATTATTCTCTTCTGAAGAAGTTAAATTTTATAGACAATGTAGAGTCACTTAACCCTGAACATTACAGGAACAGCAAAGATAAGCAGTGTTTAAATGAGGCAAGTGCTACAGAACGAGTGCAATGCATAATAATATTGGATAAAAAATAATGGTAAAACAGGCTTTTTTTAGATCAGGACCAGATACAGATCATTTAAAAAATACAAACATCAAACATAAAAGTAACACATGGATAGGTGTTTAGTTAATTAAAAAAGAAGCATGGGATTACCAATTCTTAGCATAAAGCGATTGTATGAATCATTTTTGGAAATTCTGTAGAAATTATTTAATGTTTATCTTGGGAAAGCTATGGTTTCAGAATCCTGAATCTGGGCACAGTTCTACTTATCTTTAAGGAAAAGGACGATGATGTCAGCAGTTGCAGTGGATATACACCAGTAAGCTTTAATGAGTACCATTGATTCAACAGTCACAAAATGCTTAGATAATATGTTATCAAAACAGGCAACTGATCTAAAAAAAGAATGTGTGGATGGTAACCAGCATGCCTGTGTTATTGCATAATCATGTGTGACATCCATTCTTGTAGAAGTTCATAGAGACACCTACAAGGGTGCAGTATGTCTAGAGTTTATAAATGTGGCATCACAAATGATGGGAACTACATAGCTAAAAGCATGGAATATATCAAATTAGCCACAACACCAAAACTATTAGAGGAAGTAACACTGCTCCAGGAACCACTAAACAGTGCAAAGATGTGGCAAAGAGCAAAGATCTGATTTCACATAAGGATAAGATAAATATAATCAGCTACTGGCTCCTCATATAGTGCATTATGGGCAGACTTTAGTGAGACAGATAATTTATACAGATCTTAGAATAATAATTATCTACAAACTAAGGTTTTCAAAAAACAAAGAAAATATGTAAAGATTCATCCTAAATGGTAGTCTGCATTTTCAAATTTGTAAGCTTGCTTATGTCTTAATGCCATTTTAATTATCTTGTCAGACCCAAGAATTTGAATATAGGTTTTTATTGTCATCTGCATAGAAAAAGAAACATAGTAAAATAAAAAAAAATGAACAAGATTAGCAAAAAAACAACCAAAAAAAAAAAACAAAACAAAAAACAGTGGGATTGAAAGTTGTTATATGAACAAAGGTTACCAAAAATGAACATCCTTGTTTAGCAGAATGTGTAGAGAAAGGGTACTGGTATTCTGATCCAGGAACTATATTTTTTTTATTTAAAAAGTTGTAAATTAGGAACTCGCAAACTCAAATCCAAGTGAGAAATTTTTAGACAATGCTATGAAGACCCAAATTTCATATCACCATTAAAAGGAGAAAGAATAAAAAAGCAAATGTATTATCTGAAGTTAAAAGCACTTTAGATAAACATTTGGCAGAAGGAAAACTGAAAGTACCAAAAAGGGCAGAGGCTATCACTGAATTAAATCTATACCTGAATCAAGAATGTATGAATGCATACTTTTTATTCAAGAAAAGTTAGAACATCAGCTTGACTGCAGCTGCTAATTTTGGTGTATTGCCTTACCTGGTTTGTGCTACTCTAGTCACCAAGATTTGAAATGAAGCTCAAGTTACCAAGTAACATTAGTAGCAAAGGCTAAGAATTTATAGAACAACTGCTTAGTTTTGGGAGAGGGGCTGATACCTTGCTGCTAGTCATTTCAGGACAAGACTTGGAGATGCATGGCAAAATGTCTCTTGGGTTTGGATGAGTAGCCTTTATCCTTTAGAACCTCAGCAGTAACATATATTACAGTAATGTCATTATAGACCTTTATTTCACAGTACTTAGATGTGGACAAACTTCAATTTTATTAGGACAAAACTGGCAGATGGTAGGATTCACGTTCTGCTAGCAAGGTGCTTCTTCTACTAATCCATAGTTTACCTTGATACAGCAAGAGGGTAGGACTAAGGAAGCCCAAGAATTGCATGGAAGAAAGGATAAATGTGGAAAGAAAAGAATTAAAAAAATGATATCATTTACATAAGGCCTTTCTGCATCTGTCATATACATATGCTTGTGCTTACACACATGCATACACACAAACTTGCGCACACACACACACACACACACACACACACACACACACACACACACACACACACACACACACACACACACACACACACACCTAAAACTGCCTGAAAAACAAGTAATACCTTAGTGTTTAATTTGGTGGGCTATAAACATTAAGTTTTATGCCTGTAAATTAAACGCTAATAAAATAAGGGCTAAAATATATCAAACATATACCATAACATAGAAAAGAACTTACATAGCACACACAGAACCTGAGATCTTTGTGGTCTGGGTTCAGCCAATTAGATTACTAAATCCTCCCCCTGGTCATCTACATGAACGAGGTTTCAAATACACCTTGTACTACCACCATTTTCAAAAGCCCAGTGCTCTTGGACCCAGTCGGCAACATCTGAGCTGGTGCTACGTGAAATTATTGTTTTTGATTAATCCTATAAAATTTTGGGCATTGTCTAATGAACTTTTGTGCTGTTTTGCTTGAGCGCCTAAAATTGTCTACAGTCTTTTTTGTATGGCTGTTATCCTGTAATGGAACTGTATTAGGGACTTAGTGAATTTGTACTGCAGCTACAGATAATGTACGAATGCATAGCTTTTTTGCTTTTTTGCTGTTGAAAGCATTCACTAAGTGGTCTTTCACTATTTCAACATTTTTCCTAACTAAATGTGTTGTACTCAACTCTCAGCATTGTAGACTAGTATATTTGTACCTTGGAGATATTGAATACACTAGATAGCTAGCAAGTTTGCATGCATTGTTAAACCTGCTTCTATGGCTTACACTGGACTATGTTTCTCATGCCTGCCACAGCATTGTTGAATGTTTGCTAGAGACTTTTAATGTATCAGTATTGATAGACTGTTACTATACTATTGTTATAATTTGCAATTTTCTTATCTTAAGTAGACTACAACTTACTGTCCAGTACCTTCATTTAAGAAAAGCTATATTTGTCTCTATCTATTACTAGGTACTACCCATTAAACTGCTCTCCTGAAAGGCTTGAAAAGATAGAAGGAAACCTTAATGGCTATATAACTGAAAAGCTCCTGCCTTGCCCCTTGGAACTTAAAGACCTGAGAAGGTAATTACCTCTACTATGCTACTGACTGTAATACACTAGCTAGCCGTACTTGGTCTGTAGCACATCTAGATGCCCTAATTAAGCTCGAAACAAATCTATCCTAATAATTTGGATATATTAAGTTAACATAACCCCTCAGGAACTCTTGGCTTATACTACATCCCTGTTAAACCCAAACTAGTGAACCTTCTATTTCAAATGCTTTCTTTGAAATAGGTTCTCCGAGCTCTATTCCAACCTTTTATAACCCTAAAACTGCCTGAAAAAATAAGTAATACCTTAGCGTTTAATTTGGCAGGCTAGAAACCTTAAGTTTTATGCCTGTAAATTAAATGCTAACAAAATAAGGGCTAAAATATACCAAACATATACCATAACATAGAAAAGAACGTACATAGCACACACAGATCCTGAGATCCTCATGGTCTGGGTTCAGCCCTGCTCTGCTCACACTCGCTGCGCTCGGGCTCGCTACATGCCCCACCCTGCCCCCAAATCCAACCCACCCCTAGTGATGCTTAACTTATACTAATCTACCCACACCCCCTCTCTTTCCAGAACTAATCAGCTATAACTGTGCAAATATAGGATTTCTCCTTACATTCCCTACTTTTACTGAAGCTCCTGTACATACCCGGAAGACTAGCCCATATCCCTAAAATGGCCCTGCTGCTCTGTCCACTCAAATTCATGGTAATATGCTCCATAATACCATTGATGCTTATCCCATATATACTAACTGCTTATGAACATCAGATTTATTGCGATTTACCCCCTCCCAAGAAGCCGAACTACTACACTGACATTACCTAATCAGTTAGAGCACTTGAATATTCCCCTCACAGCTAACTCCTCTCTCACTCAACACAACCTTCCTATTAGAAATAGATATATTATCCCAAAAACTAAAAAATACCAAAACCTCATTCTCAAATTCCTGAAGTTGACCATTAAAGCCCAATGGAATCTCACAATGGATGGTGACATCCATCCAAACCCTGGGCCATCCTCCACTGATGACTCTAGCCTTAGCACTACCTCTCCCCTTAACACTTACACATTAAACAGATCTCCAAATTCTCTCCTAGTCAGCCACCTAAACATTAGAGGTTTAAATAATAAAGTCTATCACCTCCATGCCCTACTAGAACTCCTGTCCCCAGATATTCTTTGTCTAACTGAAACTTGGTTAAAACCAGCAACCTCTGACAATGAGGTCTTACCACAAGTTATAACATATTAAGACTTGACCGTATTGCCAAAAAGGGAGGTGGGGTAGCTGTTCTCTATAAATCAATGCTAGAGATGATGACCATAGAGGCCCCTCAATCAAACTGGGATGATAAGGCTGAAATCATTATTACTAAACTACATCTCACAAAAACAAAAGCAATATATATTGTCTGTGTCTATATTCCCCCAGGAAACAACATAAAAATACTTGAGGACATACTAAACTGGTTGTCTAATACATACTCCCAAGAAACTATTGTACTCGGGGACTTTAATATAGACTGGTGCTCCTGCTCCTCAGAGCCCCCTATTCATCATGTAAACCTATATTGATTCTCACAGGTTATATCCTCCCCCACTATGATATCTAAACTCTACAACAAAGAAACTATCTTATACTGGATACTGATCAACAGTCATCCCCATATGAATAAAGCAGGGACCCTACCTAACGACATAAGCGATCACCTTCTCACCTGTATTATCAGGCAAAAGACTGAAATTCCTAAACAATCCATTTATAAAACAATCAGGAACAAGAAATACTTTAACCTTAATGATTTCCAAACTGAACTTAAACTCTGTAACTGGTCAATACTAAAATACCTGCCACTTGAGGAAGCTGTAAAATACTTTAATAGCAAATTCTTAGCCATCCTTGACACCCATGTACCAGAACGTTCTATTAGAACTAAAACTAAAACCACCCCATGACATACAGTAGAAACTAGACAAAAAAAATCGTTCTTAGAAATAAAGCCTGGACCACTTGGCGAACCACAAAAACCCAGAGATCAACTTAGTTTCAGACAATTAAGGAATAAGACAAAAATAATCTGTTATGACTGACAAAAAACACTATTCTTACCACCTACAACAGAAACACCAAAATAAACCCCAAACATTCTGGGCAGGTTTAAATCAACTTCTACACCCAGGTTAATCCCCCCCCCACCCCCTCAACTTCCAATAGAAAACCTCCTGTAGAGGTCGCCAATTCCTTCAATAGCATCTTTACAGAAATCATCCAACACCTAGCCAGTCAATTACCCCCTAGTGGACCAACTCCAACTTCTGCTACACCCAGTGCCCACAATACCTTTAAATTTCAACCAGTCTCAACCTCATTTATCTGAAAACTAATTAGGAAACTAAAACCAACTACCCTAGCTGCAGATCTCCTCCCTGTCGAGTACTTACAAAAAGCAGCTGATGCAGTAGCCTACCTAATATCCATTCTGATCAATAGATCTATATCTGAAGCTACCGTTCCTACCATCTGGAAGATTTCCCATGTTATCCCGCTCCATAAGGGAGGCAGTTCCACTGAGCTCTCAAATTACAGACTCATAGCTATTTTGTCACTACTAGCCAAAATCATGGAAAAATGTATCTATACACAACTCCTGAATTATATTCTTATAAACAAGCTCCTGACAAACTCACAACATGGCTTTAGACCGTACCATAGTACCACCACTGCCCTACTATCTTTCACTAATGCTATAAATCAAAACCGAAATAGTAATAAACTTTCCTCTTCCTTGATCTGTCCAAAGCTTTTGATATGGTAAACCACCAACTCCTTATACAAACCCTGGAATTTATTTCCCTAGATGTTGAGGCTATACAATGGTTTAAATCATATCTGACTGATAGACAACAGGCAGTCCTATGGAAAGACAACTTATCTACTCTTCTACCTACCACACTTGGTGTCCCTCAGGGATCCATCATAGGACCCTTCCTATTTTCCATATTCATCAATAACCTGAACAAGGTTATTCCAGATGCTATCTGTATTCAATATGTGGATGACTCAACCCTAATTTGTTCTGCCACATCCCCAGCAGAGCTACTATCTCTATCCCAAAAAGCTTTTAATGCGGTCGAAAATTGGCTCCTCAATCACCGTCTTATACTAAATCCCAAAAAAATGAAACTGCTACTGTTCTCTCCATCTCATAAGACCTCCTCTCTAGACTTTTCCATTAAATCTAACAATGGCACTATTATCTTGCCTGATCCCTCTACCAAGCTCCTAGGTGTAATAGTTGACAATAACCTGCGGTTTGACTTGCATATCAACCATATGATTAAAACAGTTAATAAAAAACTTGTTTCCCTATATAGGATCAAATCCTTCCTAACCCCCCTAGCTAAGACTATTATTGCATGTACACATCTACTCTCCACACTCCTCTATGCCTCTCCCATATTCACAAACTTGAGTAAAGCTGACCTGAATAAGTACTCCAACTGCTATAATCATATTGCCAGATTTGCCACCACTTCTACCTATAGAACCCACCACTGCCTTACCCTTAAACTTCTAGGGTGGCTTGAACTACCAGACCTACTTCTGGTCAATCAACTAGTAATTGCTCATGAGAGTCTTTACCAGCTAGAATACACATCTGACCTTAAAAGTATTATCACCCCCTAACAGAACCTCAAAACACTCAGATCCTCCAACAAAATGTTAGCTTTCACTTTCAAAACTAACAACTCAGCTGGGGAAGCTCTGTTCACCAACTCTGTTGGTAAATCATGGAATTCACTTTCTGATGACCTAACTGTAGAACCCTCTCTGGCACTGTTCAAAATAAACTGCACACTGTACTTCAAAAAACGTTGGTTATGTCCTTGCTCCACCCCCGACTAATTGCTGCCTTCCTCTAAGGTGGGCCTAATGAGGACATCTCGCCTTAGATATTGGTTTTTAACCCAGTAGCTCTGAATCAAGTAGATTAAACAAGTGATGTCTTGATCCCATTTAAATTATGCAAATTTGTAAGAAACCTATAATCTGATATACAAATATATATGCAACATATACAGAGGCATGACTTGAAACATGAAAAGAGATTTATATGTAAAATTGTAACAGCTTCTTATTTTGCTCTAGGAAATGGCCTAACATGTATATATATATATATATATATATATATATATATATATATATATATATATATATACTTGTTTTTTTTGCATGCTTTCTTGCATTGTTTTTGCATTGTTATGTTTTTGTATTGCGTTTTTGTTGTTTGTATCTGTGTGGAGCTTTTCTCCCCGGGCCTCCACTGAAAATGGATATGTATCCAGTTGGACTATCCCGGTCAACAAATGTAAAATAAAATAAATAAATAAATAAATAAATACATTTTATACATAATTTCTGAATCTGACCACATGGGGTCTGGCATCTTGAAGTAATTCTGATTGTTTAGTCTACCCTAGGTATCCCACAATGCAGTGATTGTCTGTAAAAAATTACATCATGCAGGCCTCTTACTTCCTAAAGCTCCTGTCACTGCATTGATTTTACATGCACACATTACTGTCTTTCATTTAGTTTTAAGTAACATTTCATGCCATTTAATAACTACTTAAAACACAAACAGTGCAAATACCACAGAATAGACTTTTTACTGCTGCTTCTTTTTGGAATGGCTAAATTGCAGACTTCTGTTAAGCCTGAATTGTACTATTTTGACTCTTCACAACTAACTTCCCTAGCTGTCAAAGTGCTAAGGGCAATTTGAGCTGTTACCTGCTGTGATTGACAGCTAACAGCCAGAGACTTGACTCATGTACTGTTTCTTTGTTCTAGCCTTTACTTTCTGTATGGGTAGGGGAAGGATCAGGGACTGTGATATCACAGCATGGGTGGGTTTTTAGGACGGTTGTGGTGATGTCAGTTTGGGGAGGGAATTGGCCAGAAAACTACCTGCATTCATTGCCCTTGGATGACATCAATGAATTGGAGACTACAGCAAGCATTTCCAGGTGGGATTAAAGTTTTTTGAAAGTGAAACTACCACAGTACAGTAAGCTACTGTTCTAGTGGAGAGAAACAGTCGATTTAAAATATTTTAAGTGCTGTATTGTTGTTTATTCATAGCAGGGAGAGTATATAGGGAGATAAAGGGCAAGGAAGTTGAGCATTTAATAACAGAATCCTGTTGTCTTTTAAATATTAAGTGAATCAGTTAAATGTGGACAACTAATGAAAATTAACAGTTACTTTTCATTTGGTCACTTCTGTACAAATATAACTAAAATGTAAAAAATAATTCAGCCCACTGGTAGATTTATAGACCACATTACATGTTTTTGTGGTACAGTGATCAGAACCCTAGTGCTGGATGGAGGGCTGGGAGATGGGTCGGGGTTCAGTAGGAGAGGGACAACAGAATGATCCATAGCTGCTCTCTACTCTCTCTCAGCTGTCTCAAGCTATAATCCAAATCTAGTATTGACTCTTCCCTGTCACGGATAGTATAATATAATATATCATATCATATAATATCACATAATATAATACAATATAATGTATAATGTATATAAAATAAATGTATGTTAAAGGAGGAGTCCAGGTACATTAGAGTACCACTGGAGTTTGCTACTGTACTATTACATCCAAATGGAAATTCAGCCTTAAAACTCTGGATCTTACATAAACACCTGCTTCATCCTATACGTAACAAGATATACACAGAGGAAAATCAGGATTAGTCTGAATACAGAATCTTTCACTATCTGATATGCACAGGTTTCAATACAAAAATCTCTTTCAAAAGGCATTTATAGCCATGCAAACAGAGCACTGAAACTGACTGTAAAAACAGTTCACTAGAAACTGTGTATTATAGCTTACATTAACCATCTTGGGTTCACTAGATACAGATATTATTAAATTAGAAGATGACCACTGATTAAATACTCAATTTTCCTGAACCAAGCAACCCCCTTGCTACAATTGAATAACCATTAGGATTACAAGAAATTATACAATGGTAGAGTGTTAGTATTCAAAAATGTGCACTATGATTGGTCAGCCCAACCACTGTGCCTGTTGTAAATCGAGCATATACCAATAGAAAAAGCCTGGTTGCCTGGATTTTCTTCTAATAATATATGTTATTACAAATTTCTTGAGCTAAGACTTCGAGAGGTGCATACGGAAGGCAGAGAAAATACAAGGAAAATCAGGTATGTTTGTTTAGTTTTGCATAACATACCTGATTTTCATTCTATTTTTCCCTGTCTTTCTCACACGTTTAAACTGTTCGGGTTTTAAAAGCAATGGAGATCTTCCTTTCTCTGTTGCTTGTTTTTCAAAGCACTGATGTACTATGTAAACATGGGAATGTAAGTCCCATATGCATGCGCAATACATCAACAAAGCAGAAGAATGCAGAAGCTACATCGAAGAACACCACTGCACCTTTATACGAAGACATTATTTAAGAAAAGTAAGTAATTTCTTTCTTAAATAATGTCATTGTATAATAGCAATAACCGACTTCTGGGTGTGGGTATACTGAAGATTTACCCATGGTTGCCTTTGTTTAATCATGCGGACTTCGTCCTCATGATTAAACCACACCAACCAAGTGTAAATCTTCAATACACCACACCCACTCATTGGTTATTGCTAAAATATATGTAATTTCCTGGTGTTTCATTATACGTAAGGTTCTTTGGGGTGATAACATGGCTGCTTCTTAGGATTATCTTAGGGTAGTATATCAAAACTACAATGTCTTCCTTTTCAAAGAAAATATTATAGTTGCACTTTATACTTGCTGAGTGATGACTGATATTTTTCTGCTTATGCTTTAACGGCATATTCAGCAACCACTGACAGAGTTTCAGCTGCAAGGAATGGAACATGTAACAATGTTCTATTCATTATGACTAATCTTCCCTATATAACTCATTGATGAATTGTATAAATGATAACAGCTATCTTTCTATGAAATTGACTTAAGACCAGACGTCTTTCATGAGAAAATGCTAAGTTTACTGAAGGCATTTTGCTATACTCACGTGCAAATTATTTTCTCTGAATCAATAGGACAATAGTTCTGTATTATTTAACTGTAATTCTGTAGATGCTGCTAAAGCAAATGGTGGTGTTTGTACTTAGCTAGTCAGTGTAAACACAAAATAACATAAAATGTAGCTTATGTGAATGAGGTAAACACCCTTTCGGGTAAAAGTGGAACTGAACCAAGTCAGTACAAGAATGTCCTGAGTTAAAAAGCACACTGAAGTTTCTGAGAGTTCATGTACACGGTGCAGCATTTTTTACAACAAATACATTTCTCTCAACCACTATGGTTTAGGCATATACTATAATTGTGTCCCTCAGATTTAGCCTTGCTCCATCTAGATTTACTGATGTTCATCATAAAGTCAGACATGTTTATGAATATATACCTTATTAAATAAATAAAACAAATATATCTGAAGATTCCCAGTCATTAAGCATATTGTGTTTAGTGTATAAAACCCCTGTTCTATGGGGTCTATATTGAAACACTGAACACTTAAAACAGTGAACGATGTTTCATTAACCCTTTTTCAGCGAAAGCTGAAAATGTCGACACCTCAGAACAGCGATTTCTTTCCTAGGGAAAGAAATCGCTGTTCCACCCCCCCCCCCAAAAAAAAAAACAGTAAACACTTCCAAACACATACCTTAACCCTAATTGTACCCCCCCCCCAAAAAAAAAACAGTAAACAGCTGAAAAACACATATGCACGTAACCCAACCATACATCTAACGGAAAAAAAGTAAACATTCTAAAACATATGCACTTACCTTAACCCGCACCCTAACCCTAAGGTCAGTAACTGTTGCACATTTACGTAAACAGTTCCAAATACATGCACACTTGCCTTAATCCTAATTCTACCCCCCTCAAAACAAAAGTAAACAACTTAAAACACATATGCACTTAACTCAACCGTACATCTAATGCAAAAAAACAAAATAGTAAATACTTTCATACATATGCACTTACCTTAACCCGCACCCTAACCCTAAGGTCAGTAACTCTTGCACATTTACGCTCGGGAGCTATACCGGACAAGGGACCACACTACAGTGCAGAACACGGCAAAGCAATGAAGCGGTCAAGCGACTTCTTTCCCAGGGAAAGAATTTGCAGAAGAGCCGCTTCAGTGTTTTGCCTGTTAGCTCTTTATGTGTCGATGAAAACGCATTTGACAAAATGCATTTTTGTCATTCTAATAAGAACCCGTTCTATGACTTTTAAAGTCTTTTGCTGTGGTTTTTAATGCCTAGAGGGTAAGAGATGTGAACAAATGTGTGCTAACAATTTTCATTTCTGTGGTGGAAGTTATAAGAATTATTTAGGGTGGATAAAAACTTCAATGTCAGTCACTCAGCAGGTTGCACACTTTTCTCTGATCCTGGGAAAATCAGAAGGCTGTAGGTTCTAGTCCCACACAAAATACCTGGATTCATGTACAGTATGGGAAGTGGGTGGGGCAGCACTGTGAGAGTCAGAAAATTGTGTAAAAGGGTAAATCAAGTCTGAAAATAGGGACATATCTCCAAAAATGGGGACATCTTTGGGATGAGGGGGGTGCTGCACTCTTGGATGAAGCACTAAACCAAAGCTACTTCTGTATGAGTTGGTGGGAGCTTATGTGTATGTTAAAGATTGGAAAGCATATATCAAAAAGAGACAGAGGTTATGTCTTACCACACAAGCAACCTGAATATTCGATTTAAAGAAAAACATGCTCAAACCAATTCCTTACCTAAGAAGGAGGGACCAGCTATGATCTTATACAGTGACCCCAAATTTGATCTATATCACAGTTCTGTAAAATACACTGCAAACACCCTTGTATATATCTGCTATCTGAAAAAGAGTATCATATAACACATGAGAATATCTAAAATTGTCACTTAATCCATAGGGTAATACACAATATCAGATTAATTGTACCAGTATGACATACCTATCAAAGTCAGGTCTTGGGGAGTCCAGTGAACTCCATATGTTTGAGCAGGCCTGCCAAAACCCTAAAAAGTTACTGAACTGTAGATGGAAGTCTCCTGTGTATTCCTCAGTGCCTCAACATTCCAGAAAGGTACATAACCATAGCTGAATAAAATCCAGTACAGAGTTTGAAACACAGCCAGTCTTTATTAAAATAAAACAAATAGGTTAGCGCTTTCACAAGTAAAATCTCGCTTCTTCAGACCTTAATACAACATTTTTTCTAAGTGTGTCTTATATAAAACTTTTAATACTACAAGAACCAATAACAGTGAGTAAAACACAATACATCATTCAATTACTTGACTTCTTAAAAGGGTCATTATGAACTACATTTCTTAAAAGGGTAACTTCATCTCAGAAAGCAGGGGGCGTGGGAGGCGAAGCCCCCTACCTATTTCCATTTAAAACATGAAAATACAACAAAACTACACATTTTAAAGAAAATAGGTGGGGGGCTTCACACCTTCTAATGGGGGCTGTACCCCCCACAACCCCCTAACTATATATACCAACTCCAGGGTCGCACAACATTGGGGAGGGGGCAAATCCCAAGTTTTTGCCTTGAATACTGGTTGTCGATCAAATGAGCTGTCGACCAAATAAATGTCGATCAAATGGTCTGTCGATCTTATGAAGTAGACCCATATATATATATATATATGTATATATATATATATATATATATATATATATATATATATATATATACATATATATAAACCAGTGCCCAACCTGAAGTGCGAACCCTGGACCCTTGGATTGAGAGTAAATAAGTCCTACTTCACTGATATTAAACTTAAAACAAATTATACAGAAGCTCAAGAAATACGATGGATTATTAGACTTAGGGCAGATGGCAAAATGGGTCTAAATGGACATTTGCCACTCAAGCCCATTTTAAAAGCTAGGCCATTATTTAAATAGAATATGTGTATATGTTATCGTCTTTGAATTCACACATTTATTTCACATGCACCTTTTTATGGGGAGCCATATATACACTAATGTTTTATATAGATTAGTTTTATGTATATGCATACATATTGCTCTTATTGCTGTGGTGTGAGGTAGCTCAGCTGATAGAGTATTATACTCTCAATCCTTGGGTTCAGGGTTTGAGCCTCAGCTTAGGTGCTGTTATGCATATATATATATATATATATATATATATATATATATGTATGTGTGTGTGTGTATATATATATATATATGTATTTTTTTTCCTGCTTTCTGAGATGACGTTATCGTTTTAAGAAATGTAGTTCATAATGACCCTTTTAAGAAGAAATTGAATGATGTATTGTGTTTTACTCACTGTTATTGGTTCTTGTAGTTTTAAAAGTTTTATATAAGACACACTTACAAAAATGTTGTATTAAGGTCTAAAGAAGCGGGGATTTTACTCATGAAAGTGCTAACCTATTTGTTTTTATTTTAATAAAGACTGGCTGTGTTTTAAACTCTGTACTGGATTTTATTCGGCATAATTATGTTTGGTTTGCACGGAGTTTGTTAATCCTACTAGTAGGTGCGTTTTGCTGTTTCCTATTGTGAATATTTCTTTTGCATCACCTGGGAAGAATGGCTGAAAGCAATGCAGCTTTAGAGCTGGAATATGTGCTTCATGAAACAGAGATACAGATTATGTTTGATGTGGAAACAACAGCAGAGACCAGAAGATTTATGGAGCAGTCTGGCCACAGGATGAAGCCACAGGGAAGGCTAGATTCATTGCTTATTACTGGTAATAACCCTCTTATTTCTAAAAATAGAGTTTTTAACAACCAAGTAAATAACGAGACATCTAGTATTAATGAATTTGAAATTAATAAGTGCCTTTATATGCTATAGGATAATTTGTATAAACTTAAACTCTATCAGCTACAGAGACAACATTTTGAGGCCTGCCTTGCATATCAAATAGTGCCTTGTGGGTTTAGAGTTCTTAATATGCCCACGCAGGGACATCATTATCCTGAGATATTAAAAATGTGGCAGGAGATTAACCTGCAAACATGCTTTGGTTATATGCTACTGTTAAATGACTTTTTTGGCCGAAGAGGAGCAGGCACTGATAGAAATGATAAAAAACAACAGGTGGACATATACAATAAGTTTCCACATGATATTTTAGATGTCAAAGTCTCACACATTCTGGATACTATTGAACTATTTGAGAAGAGAATTATGCAAGGTAAGTTCAAGAAAATAGATAGGGACATGCAAGACTTTTGCCTTGGTGTTTTGCTGGCCCAGAGAAAAGAGGGAAGAAGTGAATCAGCACACTGTTCCACCATCAGAACACAATAGTGGTGGCACCACATGAACTTAACATCAGATACCAACCCACTGACAAAGAGACTGAGTCAACTGTTCCACCATCAGAACACACTAGTGGTGGCACCACATGAACTTAACATCGGATACCAACCCACTGACAAAGTGACTGAGTCAACTGTTCCACCATCAGAACACACTAGTGGTGGCACCACATGAACTTAACATCAGATACCAACCCACTGACAAAGAGACTGAGTCATCTAGCGGTAATAGCTTGGTGAATGTTTCACCAGCTACAAACAATGTGTCTAGTGGGAATTCATATGAAAAGAAAGCGATATGGGAGAAGGATAGTGACAACAATGAGAGCAGAAAATCTAATATCACTGTGACAGCTATAGTACATTCCACAAAAGATCTGGTTGTGTGTCCAAAACACAATACATATTGTTCAATTAGTAACAGTTCAAAAAATGTGAAGCATTCAAAAAATGTGAACAGTGCATTTATGGGGCTACCATTACCCATACGTCTAAAAGGAAGATATGGTGGAAACAGACTGAGGAGCCAAGGGAGGCAGAAGAGGAAATTCACGTCAGAGATGGGAGAGAGCCAAACCATAAAGAAGATGTGGAGAAATAGGAGTCCACACTAGTTTGGAATATTTCTAATAAGGAACTATCCACTCATGATGTGTCTGTCCTTGAAAAAGGACTGACCTTTATTCCATCTCAACCAGCGTATATGACAGAGACTATATTGTACTTAAAAATGTTTACATGTAACATCATGTTAAAAATGCAGTTTCCAACTACAGATCCAGGTACTATTAACAACAATTGTAATTTAAAAAAAACTAGTACATATGTGCCCCCCAATCATCCATTAGTGGAGGTATTTAGTAAATTGTGTTCAGATGATATTTATACTTTGAAGGATCAAATAGAAAGAAGATGTTTTACAATATTAATGGACAAGAATGTAGAGCTTTAAAAAGCCTAAAAAAAAATAAAGACATTATTATAAAACCCGCTGACAAAGGCAGACCAACAGTAATTATGAACACTGTTTACTATGTTGATAAAATGTATGAGATGTTAGGAGATCGCACCACATATAGTGTTGTAGATATGTTGACAATGCACCGGATGAAAATACTTTTGGATGACATGCTATTAGATTTGTACAATAGTCAGCTTATGACTAATGATATATTTAGATATTGCCAGGTTGAACATCCTAAGATCCCCTGCATACAGGGCATTCCAAAAATCCATAAACATCCCACGCAACCCCCTCTAAAACCTGTTGTGTCTGGTGAGAGTTGGTTAACCAAACCTTTTTCTATTATATTGGAGAAACGTTTACATCTAATTGTATCTGTAAAGAAAAACATTCTTGATGACACCAAAACTTTTTTGTCAGATCTTTACAAGTTCATCTCCACATGTGATAAGGTTAACAGCACTGATTTTGTTACAATGGATGTGTGTTCACTGTTCACCAAAATTCCCAATGAGCAGGGTATAATGGTTTTGAGGGAATATAGTGAATATCAAGAAAATGATTTAGAAGTTATTGCCACCTTTATGTCTGTGATATTAACTAATAATATGTTTGTGTTTAATGGGAGGTATTACCTTCAGCTTGATGGCGTAGCTATGGGCACTGTGTGTGCCAATAGCTACACCAACATATTTATGGCAGCTTGTGAAACCAAACACATATTGAATAATGAGTTGTATAGGAAGTTTATTCCATTCTAGCATCGTTTTGTGGTCGACATCTTTTTTTGTATGGGTTGGAGATGCTGATGTTTTTCAACAGTTTTGTGGGTACTTTCAAAATATTGATGTATTTTTGAAGTTTGAGATAAAACATGATCCACATAGGACTTATTTTTTGGATGTCAGAATCTATAAGGGTGATATGGGTAATGTCACCACTGGAATGTTTAGGAAGCCTTGTACATGCAATAAGTTGCTTCACTGCAATAGTATGTACCCTCCCCGTGTGTTTCCCAATGTAGTGAGAGGGCAAGCCATTCAAGCATCTAGGCTTAATGCCACAGATAAAAGGTTTGAGAATGAACTAAAGGTGCTCAGTTACAGATTTATATCCAGAGGTTATAAACATTCATATGTTAGTCCTATTTTGGAAGATGTAAAACATGATAGAGACAAAAACTTTTGTCCTTTTAACTCTAGCAATAGGGATGGGTTACCAGATAGAAAATCCACTAAATTAGAGAAACAGCATTTGAAGTACTCCCTTTATTACAGCAATGATAATAAATATATTAGAGAGTTTATTAGTAGACACTGGCAGATTCTTACAATAGATAGTAGGATTAGCAGTATAGTAGGTATGCAGCCAAATTTCAGATACAAGAACAAGAAAAATATTAAGAGAATGTTATGTGATAATAGAAATTATTACCAAGAAATTAATGATTGGTGTTAGTGAATTTTGCACAAAATCTTGTAAAGCTTGCAGTTACTGTTCATATATTAATAATACTGGACATTTTGTCCACCCACTCATTATGAAGCAGTTTAAATTTTATGTGCATGTGGATTGTAACACCATTAATATAGTATATTTAGCTCTGTGCAAAATCTGCCATGTCTTCTACGCTGGAAAGACCAATAGGAGACTGAAAGATCGTATTAGAGAGCATCTTTATATTATTACCACGCACAATGTGAATAATACACTTGTTAAACACATAGCTAACGGCTCTTCTGAGCATCAGTTTAGTTTTATGGTTATAGAAAAGATTAAGGACAGTGAACCCAAGGGAGATCTGTCTAATTATAACGAATCTCAAGAAATAAGATGGATTATTAGACTTAGGGCAGATGGCAAAAATGGGTCTGAATGGACATTTGCCACTCAAGCCCATTTTAAAAGCTAGGTCATTATTTAAATAAAATGTGTGTATATGTTAATGTCTTAGAATTCACACATTTATTTCACATACATCTTTTAATGGGGAGCCACATATACATTAATGTTTTATGTAGATTAGTTTTATGTACATGCATACATATTGCTCTGATTGCTGTAGTATGCGGCAGCTCAGTTGATAGAATATCATACTCTCAATCTGAGGGTACAGGGTTCAAGCCTCGGCTTGGACGCTGTTTTATATATCTATATATATATATATATATTTTTTTTTCTGAGATGAAGTTACCCTTTTAATAAATGTAGTTCATAATGCCCCTTTTAAGAAGTCAGTTGTAACAGTAAGTAATTGTAATTGAATGATGTAGTGTGTTTTACTCACTGTTATTGGTTCTTATAGTTTTAAAAGTTTTATAGAAAACACCCTTAGAAAAAATGTTGTATTAAGGTCTGAAGAATCGGGGATTTTACTTGTGAAAGCGCTTACCTATTTGTTTTTATTTTAATAAAGACTGGCTGTGTTTCAAACTCTGTACTGGATTTTATTCAGCATATTTACATTGGGTTTGCATGGAGTTTGTTAATCCTACTAGGAGGTGCATTGTGCTGTTACATAACTCTTAACATTTCTGTAATTGACATAATCTTTAATGAATTGTCTGCTATTGCTTTACACTCTTTGAAGGTGTGTATGGATCCTAGTATTTACCATTTGTGTTTTAGTAGAAGATGCATAACCATGTGGAATTCCTTCCCATGGTCTTGTCTGTGTCCAAAGAAGATATCCTCCCATCTAATACTCCAGGAAGGGCACAGATAATGCAAAACAATTTACTTTGAAATACCACTTTAAAAGTCAACACCACAAACACCCTTTGGTAGATGAACAAAGATAATTGGATGCACCATAGCCGTTCCCCTCTGCTAAAACCTTCTGACAGACAATATCCTGTCTATGGAGTTTAGCCTGCTGCCACAAAAATATGTAAGAATAATAAATAAATACTCATTTGTTAATCAAGTAGGCCCACTGGACACTCTCCTTTTCAGGGGTGACCCAGGAGCGTTGTCTTGTTAAGTTACAAGATCACACAATAAGCAAATTAGGGGTAAGGGAATCAAACCCTGTGCCTCATGAATGACAAAAATGCTACATTAGATACAACCTCTGCCAGAACTACTATTGCACAAACCCATCTAATCTCCACCCTACTCTATGCGTCCCCCATTTATACCAACCTATCCAGAATTAATCTAAACAAATTGGCAACTTAATTTAATAATATCGCCAGATTTGCCACTGGCTCCCCTTTTCGAACCCACCATTGCCAAATCTGAAACAGCTAGGATGGCTGGAATTTGAAAATCAGGTTCTTCTTCAACAACTTACTATTACTCACAAGGTCCTGTACAATCCCACTAATACCCCTGTACTCTGTAACCTTATTAGTCCTTATAAAAATCTTAAAGCTCTATGTTCAGCTAACAGGTTACTAGTAGCCACCCACAAATCCAGTAACAAATCTGGTGACTGCCTTTTTACTAACTTTGTTGGAAACACTTGGAATAAGCTTCCAAAGACTCTAACTTCCCTTACATCTACACCACTTTTCAAGAACCAAGTAAGAGCCTTCCTTAAATCTCAATGGTTATGTACATGTACTAAACCAGATTGATACCCTCTCCTCTTGCAAAGCTACCTCTAAACCTACTTCAGCAATTATATCTGTTTCATATTTCCTTCTCTATATGTTAATGAAGCATTACAATTTCTCTAGCTTAATTTCAGGTTTTTATATTCCTTCCTGAACTACAACATAATACAAACTAGCCCTTTAGACATTACATGTTATCCCAAGAACTGTTACTATTTATGTACATAACAGGTTTGATAGATACTAGCTATTTGTTTCACTTTCTCTCTCTGTCTGATATATTGCTCTAAATCTACTATCTCTGTCTTCTATAGTTACTTTAACTGCTCTTAATCTCTCTACACCTATTCCAATATAATTATTTCTCTTTTTCTTTTTTTCTTTTTCCGCTCTCACCTCCTAACTTAAATTAATGTATGGTAAAGTGTTTTTTTTCTTTTTTTTTTTTTTTTTAATATTAATGTATTCTCATAATGTCTCTCATTACGTAGATGCATACTATCTTTATTTCACTTTGTATAATCCTGTTTGGAGCTTTTCTCCCCGGGCCTCTACTGAAAATGTACATATATCCAGATAGACTAGCCCGGTCAACAAATGTAAAATAAATTTAAAAAAAACAGATATATCTTTCTGACAAAAAGGAACATGGGTAGTATGCATGATTTGATGAGAAACACTATTTTATATTAAGTCATCTATAATTTGTCCCATCTCCCTCCCCTTACGTAAAACAGCATCCCAGCTGTCCAGATCTTCACCCCTAGTACTTTATTGGGATCCTTTGGAAAATGTATATTTAAGGGCTGGTACTATTTCCATGAAACAAAACACATTGAGATTTTTCCCTTTTAATGGAAAGACCAAGCACATTATAAAAGTTCTATAACAATCAAAAAAACATTCTCATATCATCTTATCTTTTTAGATATTATATTCAGGTTATCCATGTAGTTAAAATATCATGGTACATCAGCTCCCAAGACAGAATGACCATACACAGCAAAGTTAAAACCCTGTTTAGGCACTGAAGTATAACAGTTATATACAAGAAAGTTACTGATAAAACATACTTGCTTTAGCCCACGTTGTATTTGGATATACTGAAACCCAAGTCATCCAACAAAATGTGGACTGTGTAAAAGGAAGGGCTAGCAGGGCAGGAAGCCTTGTAACATACATAATAGCCTTAACAACTTAGTGCTGACAGTATTAAAGGTAGTTAGTTAAAGAAGGACTGTCTCTACTGTTTCAGAATGTCATTTCTGGAAGGATTCGATAAACTTAATACTACATCTTGTCATAAGACTCTTATTGTTAAACGATTGAAAGGAGTCGATGAAGTTTAATACAGAGGCTGACCAAGAAGCTGAATCTTTACAAAATACTCCAGTAGTTAAAATAATATACAAGGTGGAAATGGACAGAGAATGAACTATAGTTAAGATTATACTAAAGAAAGTGTTTGTGGAACCAGGGGAATAAACAGATGCATCTCATACAGAGAAAGAGGAAGAGAAAAGGGAACCTGAACAGTGCCCTAAGCTTTCCCCATAGATTAAAGCAGAGAGCCATTTAGAAAAAAAAGCAAGCATCAAAGCAGACCTCTCAACTGGCCCTATTTTAGAGGAATGTTATTATTTTCAGGCCTGGTTTACCCCTAAACAGGATGCACAGGATTTCTCCATTTTTGGAGATATGCCCCTATTTTCAGACTTGATTTACCCCATTACACAATTTTCTGAATTCCCCTCATCACATGCGATTTTTCCCCCAAAAAATTATTTTCAAATTAAAAAAAAATGCTTTTTAATTTTCTATATTTTATCTTAAATTGGAATCAATATATAACTTTACTATTCATCACAGTTTTCCTGAAGAACCCCCACTTTGACCCAATATTTATAATTAGATTTATTTGTATTGTCTTAAAAGTATAATATTTTATCTTTCTATGACATGAAACAATGGTTAGCTCTATGAATTTTTTTTTAAAGAATGGGAGGGGAGTTTCTTAGGGGCTGACAAAGATTAAAGTATTGCAGAATAATGGGAATCTCAGAGAACAAGAACAGACACAACTGCAGAGTGCTAAAGAGAAAATAAGGGAGTATCTGGAAAATATACATGAGATTAGAAAGATTGCTGTTAAGCAAGTGTTTTTTTTATAATAACTTCTGCACAAAAACTTTTAGCAAAATGACTTGGGCATCAGAAAGTAGAAAGGATTGTTGCCAAACTTAGGAAACCTAAAACAATAAAAAATTATCAGAGATCCTATAGCAGTATTAGAGATATTTCAGAAATTTTATGAAAATCTGTATAAAGCAGAGGAATGTGGAAATCAAGAAAAAGCAGAAATGGAAATATTTATACAAGACTTAGATATGCCAAGGTTACAGGTAGATGAGGCTCAACAATTAACAGTTAAGATAGGAGAGGAGATTAGATAAAAAGTGTTATGTATAATCAATTTGCAGAAAAGTCTCTAGGAATAGATAGTACTCCTGTGGACGTTTGGGAGCTAGGAAGGAAGAAAGCAATAAAGATGTGGAAGGTTTTGTTTAACAGTATTTTAAAAGGAAGAGACGCACCAACAACCTGGAAGAAAGCAGTGGTATCCAAAATACCTAAAGATGGTAAAGACCCATCAGACCCAGCTGCATATAGGCCCACTTCAATTTGAAATTATGATTATAAAGTATTTATGTTTATAATAGCTAAAAGAATGACAAAGGTGTTGCCAAAATTGATAGATGTGGATCAGTGGGGTTTTATCGAGGTAAGCCAAACACTTGACAACACTAAAAGAACAATGATGATCCAGAGGGAAGCAGAATGTTAGAGAATACTGCTGTAGTTGGTGGTTCTTGATGCAGAAAAAGCATTCAACAGATTAAGCTTGGATTTTATGAGCAGGATAATGGAAGCATATGCATTCCCTTATATGATAATACAGTTCATTTGGAGGATATTTGAGGGATCAGCGGCAAAAACTAAAGTAGGAGCATTCCTTAAGTTGTGTCTGAACAGAGGAACCAGGCAGGGGTGTTCTCTTTTCTCTTTGCTATTTGCATTATATTTAGGGACATTGGCAAAACATATAAGGGACTCAAGGATATAATGGATATGGTAATCAAGAAAAGTTAGCTTTATTTGCAGATAATATTTTTCTGTACCAGATAAAACCAGAAAAGGACACCTCATTGCTATGGAACATTGTAAGACAGTGTTACATCTTTTCAGGATATAAAATTAATGAAGACAAAACAAAGGCCATAGCTGTAAGCTATGTACCCACACATGAATTGGTTTGGGAACACCAATATTTAAAAAATGATAAAATGAAGTTTTTAAGAGTATGGGTTAATAAGGATTATGTTATGGCAACTAAGGATATTTGGGAAGATACTAAACAAAAGATAATAAAAACACTGAGAAACTGAAAACTGTTGTTTATGAATAAGAATAACAAGATATGTATATTCAATTTTTTAGTCCCTTTAGTTTTATATACAAGTCAGGCATATTTTTTATCAGTCAGAGGATATGTTGAGGACAGTAACTAATAAATATTTGAAGGATTTTTTTCTGGGGGGTAAGAGGCAAGAGTTAAGTGGAATAAGTTGAGTCTTCCAACAGAACAATTAGTTCGTGAAATATTATATTTAATTGTGAGTTGTACAGTTAGATTTTAGTATTTAATTTGTGAAGTCTTATTTTAATTTTATTTTCATTTTATAAATGATTTCATTTTATAAATGATTTCAATTTATAAGTATATACCTTTAATTGTCTGTATAGTGACTTCATAATGTAATTAACCAATGTGATTCAGTAGTATTTTATATTAAGGCAGTTGCTTACGGTGTTGCCTTTTGATCTGTTGGTTTATCTGAAGAAGTTGAGTGAATTTTCACTTGACGAAAAGTGGACATTTTAAATAGCACACTTAATTAAAGACTAAAATTTCTTTTGCTTTGAACTACAGTCTGGTGTCTGCATCGAGTTTTACGGAGCTCCATGATTCATTTTTTGTTTTTCAACAGTTTTTTCCTTTGGTTCCTTGGTTTGTTCGTTACTTGTTCTACATGGATCCGGAAGAGCCGATTAACTTGACACTCGTACATAGATTTGAATTGAGTCAACCGGATAGTGAAGGGAATCTAACACCCCTAATCGAGCTTTTAACTCAAAAGGTTGACAATCTTTCTAAAAGACTGGATGAATCTGTTGCTTCACAGTCGGTGTTGCCTAAGCAAGCATTCCAGCAACAGGCGCCTTCAAATGTACAACTCACACTTCATTCCCCGCAGGAGTCAGTGGTATTTTCACGAACTGGATCTGGTGATTTACAAAATGCCGGTACGCATAGAAGCGATACAGCTGACGAAGTCCGGACAGATGAAATCCAGGGGCAACCATCTTCTACTAACAACCACCCTGTTTCTAATTTACGGAATTTGGACTCCTGGCTTAATAGACCTTTTGGTTTTAATGATACAGTACCTATTCCCGACCAGCGTATACCGGAAGAGGTAAGGACTGACTTGAATACTAAACTGAACTTGTTCGATGAGAAATTGTGTAAATTAAGGAAAGTACAGCTCGTACTTTCAAGAGTGCATCAGGTTAAAGATTATACCTAAAGGGTTAAGACTGTGGCAGTTTCCAATGGGGTTAATAGAGGGTTCAGTTTTTCACAAAGCCCTAATCGACATGTTTGACAGGCATGAATTGGAGCTATTACAAGTTTTAAGTACTCATTACCAGGAAGTGGCTGACAAACCTGTCCTTGAAACTAGTAATCTAGACCAGGAGATTAAGAATGATCTAGACTTTCTTAGGTACTGTTTTGAATATGATCGTATTTTTGATAGTATTGACCAGTATCTATCAAAAATAAACAGTACCAAAATCAAGAAAATTAAACGGGACATTAGGAACTATGAAGCAGGTACAGCATACCCTAAACCACCTACTTCCCAATCGAATAATAATAATAATTTCCTGAGTGATAATAATTTGAGACCAGTTGCTAATGAGCCAGTATCGAATACTGGTATCCCACCTGTACCATTGCCTTCTGTGTCTTTAGCTAACCACCATCAACAAACAGTGGTCCAAGACCAAACTTCTAGTAACGGTGTCCGTAGGAGTGACAGGATTGCTAATACCAACAAAACTGCCAATAAGACCCCTATCGATGGTGGGGCTACAAATGTTTCAAATCAAGTAAATGTTCGGAACCGAGCCTCGAACACCACATATACGAAGGCAAGAACAACAAGGAACAGGAACAGGAGGAGATAATAGACTGTACTGTCCATGAAGTACCACCACCATTGAATGGTGGTAAATGTACTATTTTGAACAATTCATCTATGGATTTTAAAATCTTTAACTATTCAGACACATTTATTAGTGAGGATATGATAGAATTGTTAGCGAAAGGTTATACGTTTGTACCTACCACCCACTTTGAAATAGCAGCCACACTAATTGATTTGAAACTTTTCAGTCGTAGGCTAACTTTAACAGTATTGATGGGTGATCAATTAAATAGTAGCAGTGACTTTTATGTGTCAAGTGTATATAACCCCCCCTTACATCCACTCATATCTTTGTTTGAACAAATAACTGAACTCGATCTCCGTAATTTAAAAGCAGGTTCTGACAATCCAGGTTCCTTTAAATATAAGAAACATAATGTTAGTAAAATGGAAAGAGATTCCTTGCAGTACTTACGTCAAGTACCGGTCCGTTTCATGAAACCGGACAAAGGAGGTGGATTGGCAGTTATGAGTATCGACAACTATAATAGGAGAATGAGTGCAATATTAGACAGTGATACATATGAAGAGGTTTCTAGTAATGAATTAAATGGGGTGTATCGTAAAGTGAGATCATTTATAGAAGATTTGTATATCGAAGCAAAAATCGATAAAACACTTTACAATTATCTAGTACAACCAGCCCCTAGGATTCCTATTCTATTCGGAATCCCAAAAATTCCTAAAAGTATCCAAGATCCTCCTATGCGTCCTTTGGTCGATGGCAGAGATAGTATTACTTACACATGTGCGAAAGTAGTTGACAGTATCCTTAAAAAGTATGTAACTGGTGAAAAATAGATTTTGAGGGATTCTTGGTCATTCTTAGAGAGTATAAGTAAACTCAAGTTTGATAAAGACCAGCTCATGGTCACTATTGATGTTAAAGACCTATACTCATCAATCCCCCATAATGAGAGTATTGAATGGGTTTCCATCATCCTAAGACGCCTAGGGGCACCCCTTTCTGAGATGAATTTAGTTGGTGAACTTATTGATATAGTTCTTTCTTATAATTATGTTCTTTTTGACACCAGAATATACCATCAAAAGATTGGAGTGGCAATGGGCTCTCCTTGTGGTGCTAGCCTAGTCAATCTTGTAATGGCGTATTGGGAGAGGGAATTTGTACTGACTAATGCTGAGTATAAAGATCAGATCGAGTTCTATACTCGATTCTTGGATGATATCGTCATCCTGTTTAAAGGTACGCCAAGTGAACTAGAACAAATGCTAGTAATGTTCAACACTAGTACAGACTTTTTGAAGTTTATGTCCAGTTATAGCAAGGATGAAATTGCATACTTGGACGTAGACATCAGTAAGGATTATACTAACGAGGTTTATATTTCGAAAATTTTCCGTAAGGATACCTATTCGAATGCGTTCTTGGAGTTCTCTAGCTGTCACCCTTCACATCAGAAAAAATCAGTAGTGAAGGGCCAGCTAGTTAGAGCTGCCAGGATGACTTCAAGAGATTCAGATTTCATGGATGAATGTATGGTCTTACATTCTTTCTTCTCACATAGAGGCTATCCTGAGGCCCTCTTGAGCGAAATCATTGGGGAAGTTCAGTTTAAACGTCATTCTGGGATTTTTAGACCCATATTGGTTAATGGGCTTAATGATTCATCACATAAGAGGGTGACTAAAGAACAGTTCAGTCCATATAGTTTCATTAGTACCTTCAATATGGAATCTTATGACATTATAAACATCATTACAAAGAATTGGGAAATATTGATGAGAGATGGACATTTTAGGTCCATGTTCCCGACACTACCTAAAATAGTATTTAGGCATGGTCATAATTTAAAATCAATTTTGGAGACCAAAGTAAGTCCCATAACCCATAGGTATGGAATGTTTAAATGTTATATGTGTCGGGTATGCAAATATATAGACGTAGGCGCCAAGTTTATGATAAGAAATAAACAATACACAACACCTGGTAAGTTTGATTGTACTACCAAACAGGTGGTTTACCTGGCTACTTGCTCAACTTGTAAAGCTTTCTATGTCGGTAAAACTGACAGAAAGCTGTGTGAAAGATTGAGTGAGCATCTATATTGTATTAATAAATGCAAATTAGAAAATGCATTAGCCAGGCATATTGCATAGAATAAGGGACATGAGTTCAAATTTAGGGTATTACAACAACTTAAGAAGGACATCAGAGGTGGACCTGAGTCGTTGAGATTAGAAAGGTGTGAGTTAATATGGCAATTAAGAACTAATGCCTGTTTTTACCCGGGCATTAATGAAATGAGTTTGATAATGTGTATCCTTAGACTGAAAAATTTAGCCAGGTAACAGGGTGTGTTAGATCTACATGGATAGATGTATATAGTGTATACATATATATTTTTTTATATATATTTTTTATTTTTATTGTTAGTTTATATGTATACATATACACTTTATGTATGTCCTAGCTGCTATTTAGTATGTTGTCTATATTGAGTTAGATGTGATAGTTATATATAAAAACTTTTTTTAAGTTTCTGGTTGAATGTATTTTTATGTATCCAAGAAATGATTTATTGATTGTCTTAGTTCGTGAAATATTATATTTAATTGTGAGTTGTACAGTTAGATTTTAGTATTTAATTTGTGAAGACTTATTTTAATTTTATTTTCATTTTATAAATGATTTCATTTTATAAATGATTTCAATTTATAAGTATATACCTTTAATTGTCTGTATAGTGACTTCATAATGTAATTAACCAATGTGATTCAGTAGTATTTTATATTAAGGCAGTTGCTTACGGTGTTGCCTTTTGATCTGTTGGTTTATCTGAAGAAGTTGAGTGAATTTTCACTTGACGAAAAGTGGACATTTTAAATAGCACACTTAATTAAAGACTAAAATTTCTTTTGCTTTGAACTACAGTCTGGTGTCTGCATCGAGTTTTATGGAGCTCCGTGATTCATTTTTTGTTTTTCAACAGTTTTTTCCTTTGGCTCCTTGGTTTGTTCAGTCCTCAGATTATCCCAATAATTTTCCAGAAAACCACAAATCAGGAATCGATCAAAAATATGAGGCAAAAATCTGGATGTTCTGCAAAAATCTGAACAGTTGAGAGGTGTGATTCACGTTACCTTATGGGGTTGCTTGCACTAGGCTCATGGTATGTATCTTTCTTACCATGAATAATTCAGACAAAGTTTAACCCATTATAGGAAGCACTCTCCCATTTGTCCCCAGCTACCATCGCAGATCAGCTGTCGAGATGTACCTGAGTGTGTGTCCTCTTCCAAGGATGGGCATGCTCATCCCTGGTGCCTTACTGTCAGGTACTTAAGTGACTAATGAAACTTAGGTCACCTATGCTGTAATCAGGGCTTTATCCCTCTACATGTCTGGTAAAGCAGTTTTGTTTTTCTGTCTGACTTGGTTTGAATTTGGTTGTGACATAGTTACTTATGAATGTATTGTTTATAAGTAAAACTGTGGAATTAAAATAGAGACTAAATTAACTCTGACTTGTCTATCTATTTTTGAATCAGAATAGCACTAGAGCTTTGTTTATGAACTTACTAGCAGCATGTGGAATTGACTTTTTGTGGGGGAGGGGAAAAGCACTCATACCCTCATGCAATGAAGTGCACCTTCCGCACTCCTGCTACTTATTATAATTAGCTCTGTGAGTGCTGGATGATGTGAAACCCCTGGCAATGGCATACATCTTTAATTAAACCCAGTCCCTTTTTTGGATAACTAGTAGAACTCACAGTTTGTCTAGACTCCATTTCATTTAACAACCTACTCCCATTTTACATAACTACCTGTCTTATTAGTTTGGCATTCCACTGTTCTATGATATGATTATCATGATGTATTTAATTCATTTTAACCATTTGCAACTCCCTGCTCAAGTTCTCATACATCTCTAAATGAACTACAACTTTAAAAATATGTTTCATTTGTTAGCTACCTAGTTACCTAATTCATTATGTATTAACCAGTGATATTTTGTTTACTAAAGTGATTATTTGTTCAGACATCAGATGCTGAAGCTTTGGAGCTTATGGGATAACTTGTGTTGTACTGCAGAAGAGGCACTTCATCTCATTTCCAAATCACTGGAGAGGCAGGAGTGGGTATCATTCTGAATCAGTGTCGATCCACAAAGCACCTCTGTTGTATGAGCGATAGCAAGAGATGCAGTCAGACACTGGCTTCTGTGGTCTATCAGTGGTCTACCAAGCTACTTTATACATGAATGTGTGAGGAGACTGCTGTGAAGAAAATGTGCTACAATACCTCACACTAACATAATGAAAGGCTGTGTTCTACTTCCTGACATACGATTTTAAATGCCAGATAATGCAGATGATTCAATAGCACATTTAGGAGAGAGCAGTGTGTTTTTGCCTAAGTTTTCTCACTGTAGCAACTGAACTTTGTTTCTAAACAAGAATAAAATTATAAACAATTAAAAAAAATATAAATAATTCATGAGTAGTCTCATAAAAAACTTTGTGTATAAAGTTTACTATATCACATTGGGGGGTATGTGGGGCTAAGCCCCCCACCCAGTTTCCTTTAAATGAAGAAAATAAAACAAAAAGTATAGATTTTAAAGGAAAATAGGTGGGGGGCTTCACACCCCCCCAACTATATATACCAACTCCAGGGTTGCATGACATTGTGGAGGGGGACAAATCCCAGTTTTATGCCTTGAATACTGTTTTTTGATCAAATGAACTTTCGATCAAATGGGTTTCGATCAAATGGTCTTTCGATCATATGAAGTAGACCCATATATGTATAGATATATATATATATATATATATATATATATATATATATATATATATATATATATATATATAAAACAGAAACACAAAATGAAACTGATGACAGAGAGGTTTCTTGGCTCAGTTACTGCACCCTCTGCATAAATTAGTACCAAAAGTAGTACTAGCTCTCAGTCACAGTGCTGGAGAGGGGCACACATGGGCATGTTCTCCCCCTTTGAAAGTGTGCACCCCCAAGTGCTTCAGTCATTGGAATCAGCTGAACATTGCTTTGTTTGCTGTTCTTCTGCTCTGCTTATATTCTGTTAACGCCTCATGCAGAAGCAGCACTCTTGTATGAGTGAGCGGGTGATGTGTGACATTGCATTGCTTTCGCTCACAAGCATTGGTGAAGTGGCCTGGGGTAAAACCTAGATAGGGTGTGTGTGTGTGTGTGTGTGTGTGTGTGTGTGTGTGTGTGTGTGTGTGAAATGCTCTGGTTAAGGGACTAGCCCAGAGTTACACAATAGGTAAATGTGGCAGTAGAAAGAATCAAACCCTGTACCATGCTCATTAAGAGGAGTAAGCCTTAATCCTCCACACCTTCTGCACTGTGTGAGGGAATTTCACAGCTCTCATTCAGCAGAAAGTTCATGTTGAAGCAGTGCTTGTTCTGTTAACCTTTTAAGTGAATTAGAACTATCTGGGACTGGCAAAGCTCTAAGCTATTAAAAGACTTCATGGAGGTAACAGTGCAGAGTTTGAATACTCCCACCTCTATTTGCGTCACTCAAACAGTACTCCATGTTTACCCCTGGAAAAGGGGCACTTTCTCCTATGGGCTTACCTGGTTAGCAAACAGATAAAAGATAGTATTTAATTTCTTTTCTCCTGTGGGTTTACCTGGTTAGCAAACAGATAAAAGCTAATTATATTTATTTTTGTCGAGAACTTTTTAGCAAAGAAATTGGGAATTATTTTGTTCAGTTACTTACACAATGTTTGGCTTTTTGGAAAATTGTTGCAGATTGTGGTAACTAAATAATGGCTAATATATGAGTTTTAGATTTTATATTCTACATAAAATACTTTATAATACAACACTGATTATTTTTCCAACGTTCTAAGTATATAAAAATATTTAAAAGCTGTTGCTGATTTTATTCTTTGTTTCTGACACTTGAGCTAAGATGTTGAGAGAGCAGAGGGGTGTTGCACTGTATAGTAGTGACATCAGCAAGCCGAGATATATTTCTTGGCCAATATTTATGAATTTATTCATTCAAATGATCTTAAGCAAATATCCTTGTGTACAGTGGCCTTAACTGATGTGTGTGTGTGTGTGTGTGTGTGTGTCCATCCATGGGTGTGTGCGCATGTGTGTGTACACGCGTCTGTGTGTATGTGTGCACGTGTGTGTGCATGTGTGTGTACACACCTCTGTGTGCATATGTGCATGTGTGTGCACATGTGTGTGTGCGTGTATGTGCATATACGCACGCGCGCAACATGTGTGTAGTGTGCATTCATGTGTGTGTGTGTTTGTGTGTGTGTGTGTGTGTGTGTGTGTGTGTGTGTGTGTGTGTGTGTGTGTGTGTGTGTATGCATGTGGGGGGGTCCTGGAAATTTTCAGCTTAATGTTTGAAAAGCTGGATGTGTAGTAAAAAAGCAATGTATTACAATTGATATGTAACTTTTTTGTCTTACAAACAGTGAAAAAAGGAAAAGTTTACATTGTAACCAAGTAACTGTACTGGGCAAGCAAATAACTTTTAAGTATAAAGTCCACAGTTTATCTATGGTGTTGGCTTCCTTCCTATTTGTTAATAAATGTGTCACATTTTAACCATCTGTTCCATATTGTCCAAGATAGTGTAACATTCCAGATTTTGAAGATGGAAGGTTGACCACAGTTGTAGTTTCTTTTAATTTTTTGCTTGTTGATATTATGGATGGTATGGTGTGGTATGGATGGTATGGTATAGTATGGCATGGTATGGTATGCTATGATATGGTATGGATGCTATGGTATGGTATTAATGATATGGAATTGTATGGATGGTATGCTGTGGATGGCATGGTATGGAATGAATGGTATGGTATGGCATGGTATTATATGGCATGCTGTGAATGGCATGGTATGGTATGGTATGTTATGCTGTGGATGGAATGGTAGGGTATGGTATGAATAGTATGGTATGGTATGGTGTGGTATGGCATGCTGTGGATGGCATGGCATGGCATGGTTGGTGTGGTATGTTATAGATGGTACAGAATGGTATGGTATGGATGATATGGTATGTTATGCTGTGGGTGGCATGGTTTGGTATGGTATGGATTCTATGATATGGTGTAGTATGGTATGTTATGCTGTTGATGGCATGGTATTGTACAGATAGTATGGTGGCATGGGTATGGTATGGTATGGTATGGTATGGATAGTATGGTATGATATGGTATGGTATGGGTGGTGTGGTATGGTACGGATGGTATGGTATGGCATGGTATGGTATGGAATGGTATGGTAAGCTGTGGATGGCATGGTATGGTATGGATAGTGTGGTATGGTAGGTTATGCTGTGGATGGCATGGTATGGTATTGTATGGTATGGTGCAGATAGTATGGTATGCTGTGGATGGCATTGTGTGGTATGGATGGTATGGTATGGTATGGTCTGCTGTGGATGGCTTGATATGGTATGATATGGATGGTATGGTATAGTATGGATGGTATGGTGTGGTATGTATGGTATGGTATAGTATGAATGGAATGGTATGGTATAGTATGAATGGTATGGATGGTATGGCATGGTATGAATGGTATGGATGGTATGGTGTGGATGGTATGGTATGAAATTGCATGTTATGGATGTTATGGTATGGCTGGTATGGTAAGGCATGATATTGATGGTATGGTATGTTATGAATGGTATGGTATGGATGGTATAATATGGTATGGTATGGATGGCATGGTATTTTTGGTATGGTATGGATGGTATGGTATGGTATGCTGTTGCAAGCCTGCTCTTACTTGTATTGCTGATTGCATGATGTTAATTGGATCAACATTTTTTTTTGGGGGGGGGTTGTTTGGTTTGCCTTTCTGGGGCTTTGGACTTGTGCAGTTTGAGTTGTTTCTCACAAGAGCCTCTAAAGTGCAAAGAACTGTGTATGTGTTAATGCAACTATAGAAGAACCATGCTGTAAGCTCCCTCTCTACTTAATTTATTTATTATTTATTTAACATTTGTTTACTTGGAAAGTTTGAATGGCCAAGATAGGCAGCCAGGCAGGCAGGCAGGCAAATGTCAGCATGGAACAGATGTATTATCCAGAGAAGCAGATTAGATTCCTGTTTTACAAGACCTTGGGTCAAGAAAGGAGTATGTCAATTACTCTCTAGAGTGTGAAGGGAGGAGCCAGACAGGAAGTTGTCCCTGCTGTATTAAGTTTGGAAGATACTTCTGAACTGTAAAAAGAAAGGAAAGTGTTAAGTTGAAGTTATACATACCTGTGTGTGTGTGTTCATAGGTTCATAGGTAGGTACTAGGCTATCGGCCCAAGGGCCTAAGTAAGCCTAGCCAACAAGGTTCCCTGGCTTATGCCACCCAAGAAAGTTAATTTCCTGTGCCCCTATTAAACCTTATTCTGTGACTGCAGTTCTTAAATATTCTCTGAAGAATTTCTGCAAAGTGGAACTATATTCAATTAAGCTATTGTAAACCTACGTAAATAAATCATACCATCTGAGAGAGACATTTCAAGAGACTGGTTTATTACTATTAACACTATTAAAGCTACACCACATAGCTCATATTTTAGATTATTATTGTAAAATAGCTTCTACTACAATAATTACAGGTTTTGTACAGATGTTTTTTGCTCCCTGCATCTGAGCATTGGCTGTTCACAGGGCTCGCCCTTGTCCAACGAGCCTTCTGAACCTCCTTGTCTCCCCTGACTGAGTCTATCCCATATAAGGGGCCAGTGATGAGATCAAGGCATTTTGGGAATGCATTACACTGCTGCAGAGGAAGTTTTTCTTGCATTAGGCCTGTTCCTGCCCTCACATGCATTCACATCATAGCTTTCAAACTCTCAGTGCAAGAAATCTGGACAAAGCCAAACAAAAATGGGGGAGAAAGACCCAAAAATAGGGACAGATTTTAAATGTTGCTCTTATATAAATTTAGAAAGTTGCTAAAGTAACAGCGTTTGTGTTAACATACATTTTCTGAAGGATTTGAAGTCTGAAATTCATATGTATGTCATTTCTTAGTGGTCAGTCCTCAGATTATTAAAAAACAAAAAATGAATCACGGAGCTCCATAAAACTCGATGCAGACACCAGACTGTAGTTCAAAGCAAAAGAAATTTTAGTCTTTAATTAAGTGTGCTATTTAAAATGTCCACTTTTCGTCAAGTGAAAATTCACTCAACTTCTTCAGATAAACCAACAGAACAAATTAAATACTAAAATCTAACTGTACAACTCACAATTAAATATAATATTTCACGAACTAAGACAATCAATAAATCATTTCTTGGATACCTAAAAATGATTTATTGATTGTCTTAGTTCGTGAAATATTATATTTAATTGTGAGTTGTACAGTTAGATTTTAGTATTTAATTTGTGGAGTCTTATTTTAATTTTATTTTCATTTTATAAATGATTTCATTTTATAAATGATTTCAATTTATAAGTATATACCTTTAATTGGCTGTATAGTGACTTCATAATGTAATTAACCAATGTGATTCAGTAGTATTTTATATTAAGGCAGTTGCTTACGGTGTTGCCTTTTGATCTGTTGGTTTATCTGAAGAAGTTGAGTGAATTTTCACTTGACGAAAAGTGGACATTTTAAATAGCACACTTAATTAAAGACTAAAATTTCTTTTGCTTTGAACTACAGTCTGGTGTCTGCATCGAGTTTTACAGAGCTCCGTGATTCATTTTTTGTTTTTCAACAGTTTTTTCCTTTGGTTCCTTGGTTTGTTCGTTACTTGTTATACATGGATCCGGAAGAGCCGATTAACTCGACACCCGTACCTAGATTTGAATTGAGTCAACCGGATAGTGAAGGGAATCTAACAGCCCCAATCGAGCTTTTAACTCAAAAGGTTGACAATCTTTCTAAAAGACTGGATGAATCTGTTGCTTCACAGTCGGTGTTGCCTAAGCAAGCATTCCAGCAACAGGCTCCTTCAAATGTACAACTCACACTTCATTCCCCGCAGGAGTCAGGGGTATTTTCACGAACTGGATCTGGTGATTTACAAAATGCCAGTACGAGTAGAAGCGATACAGCTGACGACGTCCGGACAGATGAAATCCAGGGGCAACCATCTTCTACTAACAACCACCCTGTTTCTAATTTACGGAATTTGGACTCCTGGCTTAATAGACCTTTTGGTTTTAATGATACAGTACCTATTCCCGACCAGCGTATACCGGAAGAGGTAAGGACTGACTTGAATACTAAACTGAACTTGTTCGATGAGAAATTGTGTAAATTAAGGAAAGTACAGCTCGTACTTTCAAGAGTGCATCAGGTTAAAGATTATACCTAAAGGGTTAAGACTGTGGCAATTTCCAACGGGGTTAATAGAGGGTTCAGTTTTTCACAAAGCCCTAATTGACATGTTTGACAGGCATGGATTGGAGCTATTACAAGTTTTAAGTACTCATTACCAGGAAGTGGCTGACAAACTTGTCCTTGAAACTAGTAATCTAGACCAGGAGATTAAGAATGATCTAGACTTTCTTAGGTACCGTTTTGAATATGATCGTATTTTTGATAGTATTGACCAGTATCTATCAAAAATAAACAGTTCCAAAATCAAGAAAATTAAACGGGACATTAGGGACTATGAAGCAGGTACAGCATACCCTAAACCACCTACTTCCCAATCGAATAATAATAATAATTTCCTGAGTGATAATAATTTGAGACCAGTTGCTAATGAGCCAGTATCGAATACTGGTATCCCACCTGTCCCATTGCCTTCTGTGTCTTTAGCTAACCACCATCAACAAACAGTGGTCCAAGACCAAACTTCTAGTAATGGTGTCCGTAGGAGTGACAGGATTGCTAATACCAACAAAACTGCCAATAAGACCCCTATCGATGGTGGGGCTACAAATGTTTCAAATCAAGTAAATTTTCGGAACAAAGCCTCGAACACCACATATACGAAGGCAAGAACAACGAGGAACAGGAACAGGAGGAGATAATAGACTGTACTGTCCATGAAGTACCACCACCATTGAATGGTGGTAAATGTACTATTTTGAACAATTCATCTATGGATTTTAAAATCTTTAACTATTCAGACACATTTATTAGTGAGGATATGATAGAATTGTTAGCGAAAGGTTATACGTTTGTACCTACCACCCACTTTGAAATAGCAGCCACACTAATTGATTTGAAACTTTTCAGTTGCAGGCTAAATTTAACAGTATTGATGGGTGATCAATTAAATAGTAGCAGTGACTTTTATGTGTCAAGTGTATATAACCCTCCCTTACATCCACTCATATCTTTGTTTGAACAAATAACTGAACTCGATCTCCATAATTTAAAAGCAGGTTCTGACAATCCAGGTTCCTTTAAATATAAGAAACATAATGTTAGTAAAATGGAAAGAGATTCCTTGCAGTACTTACGTCAAGTACCGGTCCGTTTCATGAAACCGGACAAAGGAGATGGATTGGCAGTTATGAGTATCGACGACTATAATAGGAGAATGAGTGCAATATTAGACAGTGATACATATGAAGAGGTTTCTAGAAATGAATTAAATGGGGTGTATCGTAAAGTGAGATCATTTATAGAAGATTTGTATATCGAAGCAAAAATCAATAAAACACTTTACAATTATCTAGTACAACCAGCCAACTAAGATTCCTATTCTATTCAGAATCCGAAAAATTCATAAAAGTATCCAAGATCCTCCTATGCATCCTTTGGTCGATGGCAGAGATAGTATTACTTACACATGTGCGAAAGTAGTTGACAGTATACTTAAAAAGTATGTAACTGGTGAAAAACAGATTTCGAGGGATTCTTGGTCATTCTTAGAGAGTATAAGTAAACTCAAGTTTGATAAAGACCAGCTCATGGTCACTATTGATGTTAAAGACCTATACTCATCATTCCCCCATAATGAGGGTATTGAATGGGTTTCCATCATCCTAAGATGCCTAGGGGCACCCCTTTCTGAGATGAATTTAGTTGGTGAACTTATCGATATAGTTCTTTCTTATAATTATGTTCTTTTTGACACCAGAATATACCATCAAAAGATTGGAGTGGCAATGGGCTCTCCTTGTGGTGCTAGCCTAGCCAATCTCGTAATGAAGTATTGGGAGAGGGAATTTGTACTGACTAATGCTGAGTATAAAGATCAGATCGAGTTCTATACTCGATTCTTGGATGATATCTTCATTCTGTTTAAAGGTGTGCCAAGTGAACTAGAACAAATGCTAGTAATGTTCAACACTAGTACAGACTTTTTGAAGTTTACGTCCAGTTATAGCAAGGATGAAATTGCATACTTGGACGTAGACCTCAGTAAGGATTATACTAACGAGGTTTAAATTTTGAAAATTTTCCCTTAGGATACCTATTCGAATGCGTTCTTGGAGTTCTCTAGCTGTCACCCTTCACATCAGAAAAAATCAGTAGTGAAGGGCCAGCTAGTTAGAGCTGCCAGGATGACTTCAAGAGATTCAGATTTCATGGATGAATGTATGGTCTTACATTCTTTCTTCTCACAAAGAGGCTATCCCGAGGCCCTCTTGAGTGAAATCATTGGGGAAGTTCAGTTTAAACGTCATTTTGGGATTTTTAGACCCATATTGGTTAATGGGCTTAATGATTCATCACATAAGAGGGTGACTAAAAAACAGTTCAGTCCATATAGTTTCATTAGTACCTTCAATATGGAATCTTATGACATTATAAACATCATTACAAAGAATTGGGAAATATTGATGAGAGATGGACATTTTAGGTCCATGTTCCCGACACTACCTAAAATAGTATTTAGGCATGGTCATAATTTAAAATCAATTTTGGAGACCAAAGTAAGTCCCATAACCCATAGGTATGGAATGTTTAAATGTTATATGTGTCGGGTATGCAAATATATAGACGTAGGCGCCAAGTTTATGATAAGAAATAAACAATACACAACACCTGGTAAGTTTGATTGTACTACCAAACAGGTGGTTTACCTGGCTACTTGCTCAACTTGTAAAGATTTCTATGTCGGTAAAACCGACAGAAAGCTGTGTGAAAGATTGAGTGAGCATCTGTATTGCATTAATAAATGCAAATTAGAAAATGCATTAGCCAGGGATATTGCAGAGAATAAGGGACATGAGTTCAAATTTAGGGTATTACAACAACTTAAGAAGGACATCAGAGGTGGACCTGAGTCGTTGAGATTAGAAAGGTGTGAGTTAATATGGCAATTAAGAACTAATGCCTGATTTTACCTGGGCATTAATGAAATGAGTTTGATAATGTGTATCCTTAGACTGAAAAATTTAGCCAGGTAACAGGGTGTGTTAGATTTACGTGGATAGATGTATATAGTGTATACATATATATTTTTTTATATATATTTTTTATTTTTATTGTTAGTTTATATGTATACATATACACTTTATGTATGTCCTAGCTGCTATTTAGTATGTTGTCTATATTGAGTTAGATGTGATAGTTATATATAAAAACTTTTTAAGTTTCTGGTTGAATGTATTTTTATGTATCCAAGAAATGATTTATTGATTGTCTTAGTTCATGAAATATTATATTTAATTGTGAGTTGTACAGTTAGATTTTAGTATTTAATTTGTGAAGTCTTATTTTAATTTTATTTTCATTTTATAAATGATTTCATTTTATAAATGATTTCAATTTATAAGTATATACCTTTAATTGTCTGTATAGTGACTTCATAATGTAATTAATCAATGTGATTCAGTAGTATTTTATATTAAGGCAGTTGCTTACGGTGTTGCCTTTTGATCTGTTGGTTTATCTGAAGAAGTTGAGTGAATTTTCACTTGGACATTTTAAATAGCACACTTAATTAAAGACTAAAATTTATTTTGCTTTGAACTACAGTCTGGTGTCTGCATCGAGTTTTATGGAGCTCCGTGATTCATTTTTTGTTTTTCAACAGTTTTTTCCTTTGGTTCCTTGGTTTGTTCAGTCCTCAGATTATCCCAATAATTTTCCAGAAAACCACAAATCAGGAATCGATCAAAAATATGAGGCAAAAATCTGGATGTTCTGCAAAAATCTGAACAGTTGAGAGGTGTGATTCACGTTACTTTATGGGGTTGCTTGCACTAGGCTCATGGTATGTATCTTTCATGCCATGAATAATTCAGACAACGCTTAACCCAATATAGGAAGCACTCCCCCATTTGTCCCCAGCTACCATCACAGATCAGCTGTGGAGATGTACCTGAGTGTGTGTCCTCTTCCAAGGATGGGCATGCTCATCCCCGGTGCCTTACTGTCAGGTACTTAAGTGACTAATCAAACTTAGGTCACCTATGCTGTAATCAGGGCTTTATCCCTCTACATGTCTGGTAAAGCAGTTTTGTTTTTCTGTCTGACTTAGTTTGAATTTGGTTGTGACATAGTTACTTATGAATGTATTGTCTATAAGTAAAACTGTGGAATTAAAATAGAGACTAAATTAACTCTGACTTGTCTATCTATTTTTGAATCAGAATAACACAAGAGCTTTGTTTATGAACTTACTAGCAGCATGTGGAATTGACTTTTTGTGGGGGAGGGGTAAAGCACTCATACCCTCATGCAATGAAGTGCACCTTCCGCACTCCTGCTACTTATTATAATTAGCTCTGTGAGTGCTGGATGATGGGAAACCCCTGGCAATGGCATACATCTTTAATTAAACCCAGTCCCTTTTTTGGATAACTAGTAGAACTCACAGTTTGTCTAGACTCCATTTCATTTAACAACCTACTCCCATTTTACATAACTACATGTCTTATTAGTTTGGCATTCCACTGTTCTATGATATGATTATCATGATGTATTTAATTCATTTTAACCATTTGCAACTCCCTGCTCAAGTTGTCATACATCTCTAAATGAACTACAACTTTAAAAATATTTTTCATTTGTTAGCTACCTAGTTACCTAATTCATTATGTATTAACCAGTGATATTTTGTTTACTAAAGTGATTATTTGTTCAGACATCAGATGCTGAAGCTTTGGAGCTTATGGGATAACTTGTGTTGTACTGCAGAAGAGGCACTTCATCTCATTTCCAAATCACTGGAGAGGCAGGAGTGGGTATCATTCTGAATCAGTGTCGATCCACAAAGCACCTCTGTTGTATGAGCGATAGCAAGAGATGCAGTCAGACACTGGCTTCTGTGGTCTATCAGTGGTCTACCAAGCTACTTTATACATGAATGTGTGAGGAGACTGCTGTGAAGAAAATGTGCTACAATACCTCACACTAACATAATGAAAGGCTGTGTTCTACTTCCTGACATACGATTTTAAATGCCAGATAATGCAGATGATTCAATAACACATTTAGGAGAGAGCAGTGTGTTTTTGCCTAAGTTTTCTCACTGTAGCAACTGAACTTTGTTTCTAAACAAGAATAAAATTATAAACAATTAAAAAAAATATAAATAATTCATGAGTAATCTCATAAAAAACTTTGTCTATAAAGTTTACTATATCACATTGGGGGGTATGTGGGGCTAAGCCCCCCACCCAGTTTCCTTTAAATGAAGAAAATAAAACAAAAAGTATAGATTTTAAAGGAAAATAGGTGGGGGGCTTCACCCCCCCCCACTATATATACCAACTCCAGGGTTGCATGACATTGGGGAGGGGGACAAATCCCAGTTGTATGCCTTGAATACTGGTTTTTGATCAAATGAACTTTCGATCAAATGGGTTTTGATCAAATGGTCTTTCGATCATATGAAGTAGACCCATATATGTATATATATATATATATATATATATATATATATATATATATATAAAACAGAAACACAAAATGAAACTGATGACAGAGAGGTTTCTTGGCTCAGTTACTGCACCCTCTGCATAAATTAATACCAAAAGTAGTACTAGCTCTCAGTCACAGTGCTGGAGGGGGGCACACATGGGCATGTTCTCCCCCTTTGAAAGTGTGCACCCCCAAGTGCTTCAGTCATTGGAATCAGCTGAACATTGCTTTGTTTGCTGTTCTTCTGCTCTGCTTATATTCTGTTAACACCTCATGCAGAAGCAGCGCTCTTGTATGAGTGAGCGGGTGATGTGTGACATTGCATTGCTTTCGCTCACAAGCATTTGTGAAGTGGCCTGGGGTAAAACCTAGATATGGTGTGTGTGTGTGTGTGTGTGTGTGTGTGTGTGTGTGTGTGTGTGTGTGTGTGTGTGTGTGTGTGTGTGTGTGTGAAATGCTCTGGTTAAGGGACTTGCCCAGAGTTACACAATAGGTAAATGTGGCAGTAGAAAGAATCAAACCCTGTACCATGCTCATTAAGAGGAGTAAGCCTTAATCCTCCACACCTTCTGCACTGTGTGAGGGAATTTCACAGCTCTCATTCAGCAGAAAGTTCATGTTGAAGCAGTGCTTGTTCTGTTAACCTTTTAAGTGAATTAGAACTATCTAGCACTGGCAAAGCTCTGAGCTATTAATAGACTTCATGTAGGTAACAGTGCAGAGTTTGAATACTCCCACCTCTATTTGCGTCACTCAAACAGTACTCTATGTTTACCCCTGGAAAAGGGGCACTTTCTCCTATGGGTTTACCTGGTTAGCAAACAGATAAAAGATAGTCCCCCGGATTCATGAAGCTCGGCGCAAGGCCAGTGTAAGGCCTCCGCCGGCCGTGCGGCGTATAAATGGTGTAGTAGCGCCATATGCATATTAATGAAGGTGTGCTGCTACCACTTCCACGTGCATAGGACTTGTGCGCGAGTGCATGGGGCATTACTAAGCTGCGCCCGGAGTCGTGTCAATGTCGGCTGGCAATGAGCAACCTAAACTGCTGAATATTATAGCCTGCCTGCAATAGTAATCGCACCTATCAGTGTCCGTGGATAATGAAACGTATGCAAAGCATGCAAGACAGTTCCCGGCCACACAAAATGGAGAACAAAACAGAAATGCACGCAACATAATATGAGTTTCCGTCCATGGAACAAATGACATTTAAAATCATGTGTTCATAATGTACTGCACTTTCAGAAGTTATACCCAGTGGAAGTGAAGCGCATCATGTCAGTGCGCCGCCAATACACACGTCCAGCCCCATGGGTATGGTCACCAGCAGTCCCACGGTGGTAGTGATAGTACACAGCAGGGCAGTTGTGGCTATATAACAACCGTAAAGAAACCTGACAGTCCATATTGTATACCAAACACACACAAACATATGTATATTAAAATGTGCTATGCACATGAACAGGAACGTAACCGTCACATACACATAGGATGCTATATGCGGAACCGGGATATCCAAAAGTAGAACCCATGCATGCAAATGTAATACGCAACAACCCCTGTATAGCACATAACCCGCACCCATGTCTGAATGTCCACCAAATCCAGCTACCAGCCTTGCGCATCCGTACACCTACACATAGCGGGTATTCCCCATATGTAGTAGGAAGTATCGTCCTAGGCAGTGTCCGGATTGCAAATATGTATCCCACATTTGTAAACATCCCATCACAGGTACGTAAATCCAAATGCCCGCGCGTTAATGTTACGGCAAAATGTGTGTACATCCCGCGTGGGATAAGTAACCTGTTGAAACCTCAGAGTTGTTTTCACGCCACGGTGTCCATTACTGTACACATCTGGACAAAACATGTATGTGTAGTCACGGTACTGTTCAGTATCTACACAGACATGCAATTCATACTACGCAGGATGGAACTGCTGTCCACCATGCAGGTCACCCCACTAGGGTTGCCACCTGTTCAGATGGCCAAGGTGGGACATCCCTTGTAGAAATGTGAGAATTTGCAGGATAAAACATACCCCCGGCCTGTGCAAAGTACAGAATTACACGTGTATGCCAAGATAAAAGCTAATGCCATAGCATTTGAATAGCTTATGCTATCCCAAATAATAGTTATGTGTACCAGATACAAAATACCTGTATCATGCAACTAGTACAGAAATGAAGAAATATATTATTGTCTTAAAATCACAGGGCATTTGCCATGTCTTAGGTGTCGTCGCAGGACACAACTGTCCAAAGTGGGACTTCTCCTTACAAAGAGGAACAAGTGGTAACCCTACTCCCCACTGAATTATCGACAGTATATATTCAACTCAATCACATACCGACACCACCTCTCAACCTATTACAGCAACAAAAGCTGGACAAAGCCTAAAAGGATGGGGGGACAAATAGGGACAGATGTAATTACTGCTCTCACAAGCTTCGAAAGTTCAAGGAATAATAGTATGTACATAAGCAGGAAATGTGAAGGATGTGGGGTAGTCCCCAGTATTACAGAGGTCCGTACATATATACTGTAACAAGCCGTCACATATGTTGACTGTACTACTGCATACCCGTAGTTAATTCATAGTTAAGTCATGTGCAAAATAATAACCCTCATAAGAATGAATACAGGAAATAGTCAAATGTGAATGGGAACACCACTCACCGTGGATTATGTATCGTAACCACACCCACCCATATTATGTATTGCCAACATCATAAGCTGCTGACAGGTGCCCAAACACCTGTGTCTGTAAACAGATTAAATGTTTAAAATGGACAATCCCTGTCCATGTGCTTTGTCTGACATTTGAACATGGTCAGGGCAGTTCCGTTCACCAATCGGACAAGCCTAAACCCAGATCACCACATGAACACCCTGACAATTAAAGACCTGTATGTGTCAGGAATATAAGCCTTTGGGCTCTGAATATCCCTGCAGTGATGAAATATGCAGCATGGGTCCAGAGCAGTAGGGAATAGGGAATGTGTAACATGTAGTACCGCATTTTTCCCAGCAGGAGAATGGATGCCTGTGACGTAAGTGAAGCGGTGAGGCATATGTTAATGTAGCTATGTACTATGGGTATGCATATAAATGAGTCAGAACACCAAACGTATAGTGGTTACAGCATCCGGCCAACGTGAATGCAGTCCCGGTTGAACAACGACTACAGCACATATAATGTGAAAGTGTAATGAATGCGTCTGTGCTGTACAGACAGTTAAATATGTAAAGGTGAACATGTGTTTCGCAAACGTCCATTAACCGTATTACAGATAATTACTGGTACTGTCACAAGTAATAAAGCCCACGTAAGCACAAAGACTTAGTAAACATATGTAACCCACAATAAGGATATGTATGCGCTCCTGCGCGTAACCCACAATAAGGAAATGCAAGTGCGCCTGTGCATGTGTGATCCGCTCACAGCATAGTAAATGAATGCTGTTTCCCCCATGTTAGTTATACATGGCTCAAACCTGTTAACCTCGTAAAGTATGAAACCGGACAAAGCCATGCAAACTACTGGTACAAATAGGGACAAACACCAGATATGTGCCAGAACAAACATAGAAAGTGGATAGAATAACGGGTGTGTCAGTAGCATGGATTCTCTTAAGGGTATGCAGTCGTAACCTGAACTGCTTGCCAGAAATCCCCACTGTAAGTCTCAAATGAAATGCCACGACATTGCCAGATAGACACAGGTTTATTTAAAACACAGCGAAGATAAAGGGGCAAGCAGCTGTACACTCTGCGACAATCTGTATAGTGGAAAGGTATGGTATGGATATAGATATATGTGTATACACATAATCCACAGACGTAAACCAAAGCAAGTTATGAAATGAGGATTGTACATGTATATATGTATACACAACAGACTTATGTCCCATAGATATGACATATGTACATAAATAGGCGACGTTATATCTAATATGGGTAGACAAACAGACATGCAGGAAAGGTGAATAAACCGCAGCATTCCAAACCATTGGCCAGAAAGTGACAGTCCAGCAAGTTCTACACTTTAGACATGCAGATAGGTGTCCATTGCAGGACTCCAAAAATTGAATCTTACGTAATGTCAACCGACATTGACGCAAAAGAAGTGACCGCAGCAAATATGAAATAGCTGTACATGCAACAGTATCAGGTGCAAGGGTGACGACACATGTGTCGATAGAATGCATGACGTACAAACTGATATCCAGAGAGTGGGGAGTGCATATAAGTGTCTCCACACTTCAGTACCTCACACATTAAACATGTGTAATGGGTACTGTAGAGGGTTGTCAGGTATGGGAATCATGGGTATGCAGAAATGGGCCTAGGTGTTGTTTGGCAGGGATTTCGTAGGCCCGCCCCGTGGGAGTGATGTGGGTATAGCACACGCCTATATTCTCAATAATGGGGCAAACCATCCACTGGATATTGCGGAAACCATTTTGGCAATATGTAGGGCCCTATATCAGTGTCATGTAGGCGATTATCATGGATGGACATGTGTACGACCAAGATGGTACCCATAACTGGCAAACTGTCAGAATAACACAGCTGCACTAAGGCATAGTACATGAAATACAAATAGGGACTATATTAGATATACCCCAGACAAAGTCAGAACGTCGTGAGAATACTGGCGTACCCATGAATACGGATGTTATGAGTGTTACTAATCATGTAATGGAAATGTCAGTCACTATTATCTACCGCACAGTCCGTAATGCCTTGCCAGCAATTTACCAGAAAGGCACATCACTATGACAAATGTAACAAGGTCAAACGTCAGGGCGTTTACCCATAATGTGTACAGGTTAGAGGTATGAAGGTAACCTGTCCAAAATACATGTACAGAACTAGTGATACTAGGTGGACAGGTGAGAAGAAAGACATCAGGACAAATGAGAAAACATGTACAAGACACACGCATGTACTCCGACAAATGTGAATGACAAAGTATGCCCTGTGAATGTCAATGTGGAAGGTTAATAGACACAAAAGTAATGTGTCCCTCAGGGTGTCATGCAGTGTCACTGTAACAATGTCCAGTCCCCCAGACACGTACGTGAGCTCTGCCACTGACGGAAAGCGCAAATACCGGCGCACACATACGGTACATGATAGACCAATTAGTGTGGATAAGCAGCTGTTGGCCTGTGTGAGGAATACAACTGTCTGGGTGGGTGTGTCCTGCAATATAAATGTAATGGCATGTGGCCTGTGATGCCGCCATACATTGTGTGTATTGGTGTCAGAAAGTTGATATTTTGTTACAGGCACTCCACAACTGTACAGATTTATGCAGAATGTGCAGAGTTCTGCCTCATATGTTTGGTGTGTTCCACGTAACAACAGTAACATTCTGGCACTTTCATGATAACTGAAGACATGAAATAATGACAAACATGTGAGTAAGACACCAAATCCGACAGAAAAGCCATACTAATGCAAAACCTATTATTGTGTCAACTATCTACATTTGTAAGAGCAACATGTCAATACTGCCCCTATGTGTCCCACTATCAGATAAGGCCTTGTCCAGCAACTTGCTCTAGGAAGTGGAGTGGTATGAACAGAAACAGATCCATGTGTGAGGAAACAGCAATATTGACTGCAGGATAATGCAGAAGGTATGAAATGCGCTGCAGTAGGACGTGCAGTGCTGTCCGCAGGTATGTGCTGACATGTCAAATGACACAGCAGTCTACATGAAGAACCTATAGGGCTGTCACCTTTACAAATGATGATAGTGGGACATACCCAGAGCCATGCACACAGCACAAATAGACATACACACATCAAAACTAGGCCATGATACATGAAGCCTCCGGCGTGTATGAGTACAGTGAGAGTACAGCAAGGATAGATGTCTGCCAAGATATACAGCAAACGCCTGTAAGGGCATGTAACACCGCCAGTAACACGGACGTTGCATGGACAATGTTGGGAGTTGCAACATACCCCATTGGTATGTGAAAGCTATGCAAATATGCGATACATGAAACAGTCAGCTGTCCATGCAAGAGCAGAGTTATGGGCAGAAAATACATAATATATATATATATATATATATATATATATAGAGAGAGAGAGAGAGAGAGATACAGACATACACACACATGTGGCAGGGCTGGTAATCGAACGTACACATGACTCCCCTATCACACTACAGCATGACGCATTTACAGAACACGCTACCGAGATTACTAAACACAGCAGACACACAGGCATTCTACTAGGTGCGTGTCAACATCCGCAAAGACAAAGACATCAGCAGGATACATCTGTGTTGCGAAGTGTCTAAAAGCATAACCTGAGTCCCCAGGCGGACGGGAGCATGCACACACCCACACCCACACACACACACACACACACGGCAGGCCTGGGAATCGAACTTACACCTAACTACCCTATCACACTACAGCATGACGCATTTACAGAACGCGCTACCGAGACTACTGAACACAGCACTCCCAGAGGCATACTTCTAGGTGGGTGACATCATCCGCAAAGGCAAAGACGCCGAAAGGGAATGTATGTGTTGTGAGGCATCTAAAAGCATTACTGTGTCCCCAGGTAGCTGGAAACACACACACACACACACTTGGAAGAGCCAGGAGTTGAACACACACGTACCTACTCTAACACACTACAGCATTACACATTTACAGAATGCGCTACCGAGATTACTGAACACAGCACTCCCAGAGGCATACTTCTAGGTGGGTGACATCATCCGCAAAGGCAAAGACGCCAATAGGGAATGTATGTGTTGTGAGGCATCTAAAAGCTTTACTGTGTCCCCAGGCAGCTGGAAACACACACACACACACATACACACATACACACACACACACTTGGAAGGGCCAGGAGTTGAACACACACTTACTTACTCTTACACACTACAGCATTACGCATTTACAGAACGCGCTACCGAGATTACTGAACACAGCACTCCCAGAGGCATACTTCTAGGTGGGTGACATCATCCGCAAAGGCAAAGATGCCGATAGGGAATGTATGTGTTGTGAGGCATCTAAAAGCATTACTGTGTCCCCCGGCAGCTGGAAACACACACACACACACACACACTTGGAAGGGACGGGAGTTGAACACACACCTACCTACTCTAACACACTACAGCATTACACATTTACAGAATGCGCTACCGAGATTACTGAACACAGCACTCCCAGAGGCATACTTCTAGGTGGGTGACATCATCCGCAAAGGCAAAGACGCCGATAGGGAATGTATGTGTTGTGAGGCATCTAAAACATTACTGTGTCCCCAGGCAGCTGGAAACACACACACACACACACACACACACACACACACACACACACACACACACACACACACACACACACTTGGAAGGGCCGGGAGTCGAACACACACCTACCTACTCTAACACAATACAGCATTACGCATTTACAGAACACGCTACCTAGATTACTGAACACAGCACTCCCAGAGGCTAAGGTGGGTGACATCATCCGCAAAGGCAAAGATGCCGATAGGGAATGTATGTGTTGTGAGGCATCTAAAAGCTTTACTGTGTCCCCCGGCAGCTGTAAACACACACACACACACATACACACTTGGAAGGGCCGGGAGTTGAACACACACCTACCTACTCTAACACACTACAGCATTATGCATTTACAGAACGTGCTACCGAGATTACTGAACACAGCACTCCCAGAGGCATACTTCTAGGTGGGTGACATCATCCGCAAAGGAGAAGACGCCGATAGGGAATGTATGTGTTGTGAGGCATCTAAAAGCTTTACTGTGTCCCCAGGCAGCTGGAAACACACACACACACACACACTTGGAAGGGCCGGGAGTTGAACACACACCTACCTACTCTAACACACTACAGCATTACGCATTTACAGAACGCGCTACCGAGATTACTGAACACAGCACTCCCAGAGGCATACTTCTAGGTGGGTGACATCATCCGCAAAGGCAAAGACGCCGATAGGGAATGTATGTGTTGTGAGGCATCTAAAAGCTTTATTGTGTCCCCAGGCAGCTGGAAACACACACACACTCACACACACACACACTTGGAAGGGCCGGGAGTTGAACACACACACCTACCTACTCTAACACACTACAGCATTACGCATTTACAGAACGCGCTACTGAGATTACTGAACACAGCACTCCCAGAGGCATACTTCTAGGTGGGTGACATCATCCGCAAAGGCAAAGACACCGATAGGGAATGTATGTGTTGTGAGGCATCTAAAAGTATGACTGTGTCCCCAGGCAGCTGGAAACACACACACACACACACACACACACACACACACACACACACACACACACACACACACACTTGGAAGGGCCAGGAGTTGAACACACACCTACCTACTCTAACACACTACAGCATTACGCATTTACAGAACACGCTACCGAGATTACTGAACACAGCACTCCCAGAGGCATACTTCTAGGTGGGTGACATCATCCGCAAAGGCAAAGATGCCGATAGGGAATGTTTAGAGAGTGAGCGGTCTGAAAGCATATTACTGTCCCAAGGTAGACGTACACAAACACGCCAGTGCTGTCAACGGGCCAACTAAATATCTACGGAGCACAACAACATTGAATAGATACGGGATGCACCACAGACAGTACACCCTTCAAGAGAGCAACAAGTGTGTCCAATGTAGGCATCCATCGTGACATTGAAATTGGACATCTGGTGCCTGGATGACCACCATGGCTATACAGGATGTCAATGGCCATGCCCACACGCTTAGTATCACATGTCTGTTTGGAATGTACTGTGTGTCCATCTACACAATGGTGTACTGGGCATGCTCACACACTTAGCTGTTGCAAAGGGCCAACTTGCATGCGCATGGAGTCTAATCACGGAAGGGCGCAGTGTGGAATGTACTGTGTGTCCATCTACACAATGGTGTACTGGGCATGCTCACACACTTAGCAGTTGCAAAGGGCCATCTTGCATGCACACGGAGTCTAATCACGGAGGGGCGCAGTGTGGAATGTACTGTGCGTCCATCTACACAACGGCGTACTGGACATGCTCACACAGCTGTTGCAAAGGGCCATCTTGCATGCACACGGAGTCTAATCACGGAGGGGCGCAGTGTGGAATGTACTGTGTGTCCATCTACACAACAGCGTACTGGGCATGCTCACACAGCTGTTGCAAAGGGCAATCTTGCATGCAGATGGAGTGTACACACAGAAGGGCACAGTAAGGTATAACTGCCCTCACGCACAGGGCAGTCACACAAGCAGTGACCTGTACACACACAGCTGCCATCACAGCTGTCACAGGTGCAGGTCACACACGTACACACTGCAGTGTACACTGTAGCTGTCAAGTCAGCACCATGTCGTTGATGCAGCACTACACAGCCTTACGGTCCAACAACACCATGTGACACATGACCACTGGGCTGTTCAGCAGTGTACACCAGCTGTGCAGAGTACACACATACCAACAGGGATCCAACAGGTGTTATGCATTGCAATGATACCAGTATACATGAACAGGTCGGCTCAAGACATACCATGGCCCTTACACAGCTGTGACACCTGACTGTTGCTGTACACCAATGAACACATGACTGGGTATGTCATACATGTGATTGTGTGGATGTGTGCATGGACTGCACACACAACACATACATACATGGCCTTTGATGTACCTCGTGCATAACACTGGCCTAATCAATGCTACACACGCGAATTGAATGTGGGCCCATGTCTGTTGAATGCTCACACTACAGGGGGTAGCAGAGTTGACCGGGACACATACCCTTGTACTGGTCACCTGTGACACCCGTGATATCATACCGCAGTCCATGTGTTATGTATGTCAACACACATGTCCACCAATAGCAATGCATACAAACATGGCAACAGGAGACACATGTGACATCTGTACTGTGCATGCAGCAAACATGCATGTGCAGTGGCCGATGTCCGTAACATAGTTGCACCTACCTACGACATGCAGACGCAATGCAGACCCATCATTGACATCTGTATACGGTGACATACAAACAGCACGTATGGAGGGATGTGTGTACATAACGTGGTGAACCACCTGTCTAGATGTATGTGTGCAGGGGGTGGCTCACAGTTGTGTCACACACCATCCTATCATGCCATGTGCTAACTGTACGCTATGTCGCTGTTACGTGACAGTGCTGACATAATGCATACACAGCGGTCAGGTGTTAACAACTATATGTCATATGGCACCTGTAACACCTACAACCTCTCGTGTGTATATAGCAGCACATTTGCCAGATGGTACACATAATGCAATCAATACTGCTGCATGTCCATCAAACATGTCATCATATGGCTGGTGTATCATTCCCAGCACTGCCATGTGTGTCCGAATGTGTGACCAGGGATGCCACATATCACGGGGAATATGTCCCAGTTGCTACACATCCCTGTACACCATTGTAGAGAACTGTACATACGTCAGTGTGGAAAGCATGACGTTCACCGGTGAGGTGCATCACACACATATCGGCTGTCCGTATACACATGTGTGGTCACCACAGTGTGTGTGTGTGTCTGTATGTATGTCTGGTGTTTGGTGTGAGTGTGCATGCTAATATACGGTGGGAAATTATCACTGGCCCCATGTGTTGACTAACCCGTAATGGTGATGCATTGCACAACCCTGTTGATGCCATAGGTCCCAGACATACTGGCTACCTGTGCATGTCCCTTCTCTGTGACACGTTGTGTGGGTGCATAGTACTATGAGGGTGATGACCACAAAGGCAAGGGTCCCCAGCTGCACACTATGGGGTATGCGTTATAGTGGTGTACACCCTGTGACTGCAGCCATGTTCATGTACTGTTACAGGGTCCTACTGCTGCACAGTGTGGCCTCCAGCTACCAAGTGACACCTCACATCATCATTGGCCAGGCCGCTGTGTACAATCCCTGCACCATGTCACCATACCTGTAATGTGTCCTGCTATGTATGTCACGTCTCTGTCCAGTGTAGCCTGTGGCACCGACCACATGCATCAGGTGCAGTATATGTGCGGACATCTGTGTCATGTTTGTGTGTCCAACAGTCAGGATGAAGGTACATGTAGCATGCTGATATTGCCAGACATGCCTGTGTGTACTCTACAGTTACACGTGGGGGACTGCAAACACTGCTACCTGTAGGCACATGCAAGTACACCATAGGAGGGAACCAGGGTATCACAACCAACATGGTGCTACAGATGTAACCTAGACACATACCGTGAACACATCACAATGCATGCTGCACCTGCACTACATGGTGTGACTGGTGCATGTCGACAGTACACAACCTATGTCACATACACAACTCAGTATTCACATGCAACCACTGCAACATACACATCCCTCACTATGCATACACAGGTATTACATACACCTCTCACTATGCTGTTCACCCTGTGCATCAGAATATTTGTGCATAACCCTGCAGCAATGGTGTGGATGACAGGGATGTGGCACAGGCTTCATCATATGCACAGGGTGATATGTTTGCCAGGGGCATAGGCTGCACACAACCACTGCAACATACACATCCCTCACTATGCATACACAGGTATTACATACACCTCTCACTATGCTGTTCACCCTGTGCATCAGAATATTTGTGCATAACCCTGCACCGATGGTGTGGATGACAGGGATGCGGCACAGGCTTCATCATATGCACAGGGTGATATGTTTGCCAGGGGCATAGGCTGCACCAATGGATAACATCATGTGTGTGTGTAAGGGCCAGTGAGTTGACTGGACATGTCTGTGCAGAATGCATGTGGATGTTGTGGAGCCCTACAGTTGTGTTTGCTGTGTGCGTGTATGTGTGTACACAGTTCTGCCATTTGTGATGCCTACACGGGGTATAATTGACAGCTCCAGATTGTACAGTGCAGGTTGTACAGCTCACTGTGTCCGTCCATGGCCATGTGACCTGTGCCTGCCTGGGGTTGCACGGGCACTACCAGGTGGAGGTACAGAGTGGCTACTGTCCGATGACACATGTTCGCTGGAAACGTGTCCCCGCTGAGACCATCCAGGGCCACGTCCACGTGGCCTGCTGTGTCCTGGTGTTGACAGCGCAGCAGCAGCTGCACTGCTACTGCTACCGGCACTATGGGAGTGGGCATGTGAGGTGGCATGCTCACGTCGACCTACACTAGGTGGTGTTGCTGGCCTACGTCCACGTGGCCTACGCCTCACTCCTACCAGGTGTTCCAGCACAGACAGCTCCCACTCACGGATTGCCATGCCTTGGTCAAGGATTCCGACCATTTCACCTAGTCGCCTATCCAGAACATTAGCAATCTGCTGTTGAGCATTTGCCAATGCCTGGATGTTGTCATTTAGGGTATGGATAGCAGCCCTCTGCAGCCTCTGCCCTTCTCTGCCCTGCTGTTCAGCACGTGCCTGTGCCACCATTACAGTCTGTAACATGCGTCTGGTGATACCAGCTGCTGCATTCTGTCCTGCAGGTGCATGTCTGCCAGAGGTCCTCCTACGAGCAGCACCAGCCACATGCCTGTGTGGCACATCTGCAGTCATTACACTGACACTATGGTGTGTAGACACACCTTCTGTAGCCACCACACATTCCTGTTCCATGCCAACAGACGCTGACTGTCCTTCCTCTATGGCCACCGGTGATGCGGTATGTGTTAGCAGCATAACTGTGTGCGGGGAAGAGGGGGACATAGCTGGGATGGTAACCATTGGCACAGATTCAGCCCCTGACAACCCTGCCTGTACCTCATGCATATGTTCATCACCGCTAGTATCTGTGGGGACACTAACATCAGATGGACCGCAGGAGGGTAACGCACCTACATCACCTGTGAATGCAAAGAAATACTGTAAAGTACAATAGACACAGACACACACACACACACACACACACACACACACACACACACACACACACACACACAGACACACACAAACACACAGACACACCATGCATGTGATTTGTCAGATGGCATACAGCATGCCTGCGATAGAGCAGAGGGCATGCAGCTCAGACATTAATAGTGTTAGTAAGCATACCTCCCTGGGGTGCACACTACAGCAAGCAGGTGTCATATCAGTAGCCATGCAGCTCACACAATCATGGTAGTATGCATGCATCCCCATGATACACCATGTGGCCCAGAACAGGATAACAGTACACATGGCTGACGTGACCTTGACATGTAATTTGCTGACATGTGCATTAACATGCATACATGTTTGACACAATGGTATCCTGACACATGTACAGCATCATAATGGGCTTCACATTGCAGTGTTGTGTGTATGCCCTACAGATGGAATGCATGTTTAGCAAATGTGCATGAGCACAGGAGGGTAGTGTGAGCCGTGTACATTGCTATACAGTGTGAAGTACAGACACTGTGCCATTGCATGGCAACATGAGGCATGTATGTTGCTGTAGAATGCATAATATGTACACATTGCATAGCCATAAGTGCAACACAGTCGTGATGTTCGACAGATCGTATATGGTAGACTTCAGTGACACCTCCAGTAGCTGTGCACAGGCTTTTAGGTTGTCCACTGTACCACATCAATTGTATAATCAGTCAACTAAGGCTATAATTGGACCATGTGTGGACAATGTGCAACAGGGTGTATACACATCCCATGTACTGTGTGGCTTCATGTCTCTGGCCATCCCCATGGCCATGTGTGCACATGTGGTGGCCAATTGTGTGTGATGGGCATCTTCTCCACATGTCTGTGTGGTCCCATATGACATACACCCATACATGTCAGATATGTCACATTCCACAGGTCTATGCAGACAACGGGTTGTATGTTTGGTATGTGGGGTATAGGTCATGTGACAGTGTGACAATATTGCAGACAGAACACTACATGTCTGGGACATGTCAGCTGGCACATCACAATGTGTGCACCCGATGCAGGGGCATATGACACAATGGTGACACTTGTGGGCTGCCCATATCACAGCTCACTGTGTGGTACTGTGTGAGTACTACACATGTTGTTCTAATGCATACTACATATGCTTCCATTGTAGAACACCTCCACCGCTGTATGCACAGCTGACCACACATGTCGCAATGACAAGTACTGTGGTTTCAAGTCTGTGTATCATTACGTGTGAATATATTGCACATGGGTGGCGTGTGTGAATGCATGGTGGTGCGACCTGCATATCGTGACTGGAACAAACATCAGGTGTGCAAGTGTTAACTGGCCACATGGCAAATAGATCTACACTGTAACATGCCTGATACTGATGACAGTCTCACCTGCAACGGACCCATGTCTGTGCGGCACGCCAGAGGTACCTGTATAGGGGTGACACACCAGTATGAACATTATCCATGACTGTATGACAGCCACAGGTTGCACTGTGCATGTGCACATATTCACCTGTGTAATAGCATATAGTATGCACATGTGTGCATACACAACGTAGCATACTGTAGTATGCAGCATGTGTGTCCACATACCTGGCATATGTTATTACTTTACATTATGTACAGTGACACATGCAACTACATGGGATATAATAGCCATATGTGCATTACTGACTTACCAGGCAACTCCAGGCTCATTGGTTGGGAGACACCCACCTCCATGATGGCAGCTAGTGTTTCTGGATGCTGTTCCCTGGGTGTCCCCAGACTGGCCAGTAGCTCCTTGGTGTGTGTGAGTGGGGGCTGGGTTGGTGGCCCACCACCTGTTCCACCTTGTTCCCTGGCGATTGCAGTGGCACGCTGTTTTGCATGTCATATCAGGTCCGTGCAGTGTCTGCGCACCTGCTGGTAGGTGCAGTTATGGCCACCCACATCGTTCACCCTCCTGCGTAGATCCTGCCACAGGTCATCCTGCTGCTGGGCATGCTGTGGCACATGGCTGAACAACAAGTCATAGTTGTCATGGAGCTGTGGGATGAGGACATCATCCTCCTGGTGGGTGTATGCTGGGAGGCGTGTATGGGGCATTATCTGTAAAACATAATGATGGTGACAGGTCACAGTTTCAGAGATGTACAGAGATACTGCTGCACATACATTTCTATGACATCTACTGCATCTGCACAGTTATCTTTGCAAAGCACCATGACACTGACACGACTGACGTGTTTGTGTCACACATGTCACACCCATTATGCATTGGATATCATCACCATATATGTGTGTCACCTCATTACAGTGTTCATACTCCATGTAAATGCTGTCTTGTTGTGGGCATGTCTATTTGCCTGCACTTGTGTTCTTACCTATCTGCACATGCCTCGATGTATCCACGGTACTACTGTTGACCTGGATGCTGTGTATATGTCACATATCAACACAGACACAGCCGGAATGGACTTGAGCAGTGACAATGCACACATACGCATGGACACCTGTACATGCATGTGTTTTGCCATATACATCTACACAGCACTGTACAACTGTTCAACATCCTGATATGGATCGCCTGTATTACACATGTGATAGACATGGGTCAATGGATAGTCAGACGACATCCGCAGGGATGGTCATCAACCATAGCATGTGCGGGCACAGTTTCCATGCTGTTACAGATGGCCATTTTGCCACCGCAAGCTGCATCAGTGTCACATTACTGATCCAGTCAGTTGATAGTACATCTACCATGCGGCCATCACACCATGTATGACTGGGATGACATTTGCAGCTTTGATGGACAGGGTTGCATGGTATGGTGGGAGTATGTCACATATATGGCACAGGGATCTGTCCAGCCTGTGGCGATCCTAGTATTAGGACGGTGGCTGTCCATGACATATGTCATATAGATCAGGATATGGACATGTAGCATGTCCATCATCATGGTGTAGCAAATGTCCTTCTGCAAGGTAGACGGCATGCTGCATAGTGGAGGTGTGGATTGTGAAGGCTGTTATCGCACATCCATGCATAGCCATTACCCCTTACAGGTGGTATGTGATCCAATATTGGTCACCACAGTGCTGTATATGCCTGGCCACTGATCTCCGTGCTCATGGATGGCACCCTGACATGACATGGGTACCTCAGATGACTACCTAAGGGACCTGGAGACGTCACCATGTCAGGGGTGCACTGCACAGCACCATCCCTTACACAGTGTCCATTATGTTGACCACAGCCTAGGTAGCAGTTTATGGGTACAGGGATGTTCACCTAGTGGTGACACTGCTGGTATCATCCATCAGACTGTGCACATATGTCACACACCTCACACACACAGCCCATTCTGTATGTTGTTCACAACACTGACACAGCTAAACTGATAGGTCATGGCCATTCACAGCCTTACATACACAGATGCCTAACATTTGTGTGTGTGGTATGGGCTACAATGAGGGTGGGGTACAACACATTAACCCTGTTCTACTGTACCTGTCACAGATGTGCTGTGCACATGTCACTCTTGCACCTTTTGCAGTTGTGGGTCTGTCAACAGGCCACTGGTGGAACACACCTGTGACATGCAAAGGTATTTGTAATCAAATATCCGTGCTATCTTGTACATCTGTACTGCTAACATCTACAGTGCTAATGGTTCATGGACATGCACACCATACTCAGCAGGGTTATAGTGCAGTGCCACCCTAAATGACTGTCATCACCACTTGTGGGTTGATATTATCCAACACCCTATCTGTATTGTATGGTCATGCTAGGCACTTGTTCAGAACATGTGAGCATGTCATGAGCTAATGATTACTATAGCGCCCATTCCACACCATTTCCCACAGGTACACTGGCTGTCCTACACTTCCCAGCTTGCTTAAGGTATGACAGCTGTTGTACACACGTAACGCACATATCCTGTGGGACATGGTTCTATATGCAGGCATGTCCAACTGTCACATACCAGTGCTACTGCCTGTCTATATGAGGGATATGTCATACATGTAGCAATAGAGCAATTGTCTCGTGTACACATTCAATGCTCACTTCCCAACATATGGCACTACAGCCTGTGGGGGATGCACGTCTGCAGCCGTGCTGGGCCCATAGCTCTCAGGTGTACCTCATTACGGGGAACGTACCTCATTTGGGGTTCTAAAAGGTGCATGTTCCTCAAGGTTCCACATTGGAAGGGTCTGTCACACATTCATTGTTGTACATAGTTTACCTGCTAGCCATGGCTAGATAGATGAGAATCATAGTAATTCATTGGAATATCTGTTTTATACGTAAGACCAGCCTATTTTAGCCATCATATGCCCTTCCTAGTTGACGCTGTTAGTAAGCCAGTTGTAAGTGTTCCATGTTTCACCCATTTGTCACACTGTATGAGGGCTAATGTTCCTCATTTTGGGGACAGGAGGCTCACAGTTATGGCTGGGGGTAATGCTGTCGCCAACCCTGACTGCACCTGACAGTCATTTGGGGATGTGTAACATTCGCAACACACCCCACCCATCACAGTCTCACATAATCTACACCACTGGCCACACCTACGAGGACAACCTGTGCAGTACGTCTCCATACTCACTGTAGGCACCAGAAGTAGCCTCCATCATGGAAGACAACATCACCAGCTTATAGCCCACAGACTCATGTGTGCCCACCACATACAGCCAATAGTGTGTTATAACATTCACAACACACCAGTCATAGCTGACTCAGTAGGGTGTCACACTGCAGTTCCACACAGCAGGCTACACAAGGTGTTAGTTGCTTACATCTTGCTGTCGGGTAACTGCTTCTGCAACATAACCTATGCACCCATGCCACACCTCACCAGGTATGATATGTCTGTCATTCGCCATGTTAGTGTGACTGCCCTGTGATGCCACTTCACAGACTATGTGTGCAGGGACATGCAGTAGCTCACCAGTCTTATAGCCCTGAGGGTGTGGGCCTAGCCCTGGGGAGCATTTTGCATTCGTCCAGACATGATACCACTGTACAATGACCGACTGTGTCACTTCAACAGTTGCCTATGCTCCTATTGTCATTCCACAGGCATGTGGTATCTGTCCGCTATGACTGTCCTAGTCAAACATAATGCTGTGGCACAGATGATTTGCACCTGTCGGCCCTGGGAGTACAGCTCACATGCTAGGCTCTTGCTGCTGCTATACTACCTGTCCTGCACAGTTTCCAATAACTGTAACTGGCAGGGCGGTAACTGGCATGCGCGACATGAGGTCATGTGACACATTGCTTGCATCTTCCCCTGTGACACAAGCAGGCAAGGCACACCTTATAATGCACCACTCCAACATCCCTGCAGTGACTGGGACCTGCCTGTAGGCTCTGCAGAGCACACCTGCAATGACAGGTTATAGACGGACCATACCTTCCAGGCACATACCTGGACCGGCACACCCACAGCTGAGGGGTTTCCATATCCCACTATGTTTTGCACACATCCTAGCAAGTTGCTTAGCACAATGCATCAGAGGTGCTCCACGTGCAACTAACTGTGTCCGGGACCGCTATACACATTGTAACAAGTGACAGAGTCAACATCATACCCCACGGGTAACATACCTTCTATGGTGGTATAGTGGACAGTGGGCCTCTGCTACTACTGATGTGTGACTGACACTACCCCACACTTCACCGGGATAGCCACTTATGTACCGACACATCCATGAGTCATACCCTCCACTGTGCTGGATCAACACATACACACCACCTCCAAGACCTACATTACCCTTGGCATGAACACTACCACCATGTGACTGGTGTTACACACCTGGGGTTATCCCCTCATTGGTAGATTCTGAACATATGCTAATCTACCTTGTTAGCCACATCCCGGAAACACACCCATCACAGCATACACAGTACATGTGTACTACTACACCTACTACAGACGTCTGCTGACAGCGGTTGTTAACATCATGACACCCGTGCAGATGGACAATGCACATACAAATGCTGACACATACCCCAGTGCACTTAATTAGCATGTACACAACTGCATGGATCATGCTATTCCACACAGAGCCATGATGGTACACACCAGATAACAGACGCCACTCTGGTGGTCATGTTCCATGGACATATGATGTACAACAACAGGTGTAGGCTGTTGCACAGTGGTGTACATTCCCATGTGTGGGGTGGCTCACTGGTCAGCCGTGGTGGGGCCACAGGGTCCCTCATCACATACTCCAAGACTAGCTACGTAAACATGACTGCCACACATTCTGGGGTGTACCACCAGGCATTATGGTGGTATGTCAGTATTCGATGGCAACACCCACATCTGCTGTCACATACAACAGTCACTCAGGAACATTGCAGACCCAGGTATTGTTGGCAACATGCTGGAGGATGGATTCAATGCTGACAGTACACCCTCTCACTCACTACAGGGTCGCAATCCATACATGAACATTGTGGTATCCCTGTGGTCACACCTACACAGTACTGACCTACACTCTATGTGTCCTGGGACACTGGCCCCATGTCACCTTCCAATGTCCCAGGCTGTGATGTCCACCAACCTCTGAATTACTTGTCTCCCCACTAGGCAACCATATTCAGTAATAGACCTGTTTCAGACATTGTAGACCCTGAATGGCACACAGCAGCATTTATCACACTACACACAGGTGGCACCGCATTGCATGAGTGGGACTATAGTCCTACACACCTGACTGGACTGTTCTGCGTGGCTATGGGGCACATTGTCAAGGACGTCATTCTCAGAGCATTGTTGGTCTCCCGTCCTCTGCTGCCACCCGGGTTGGGCTTGTTAAGGTCAGAGCATGGCCCCTACACATGGTGGACTCCTTTGATACAGTTACCAGGGCAGTTGCGGATGGTACGGGAGTCCACACATCCTACATTGTCCTCTCATTGCCTTTCAGCACCATTCCCCATTCTGGTATTGACAACATACACATCCACCTGCACATCGTACCCTGTGTCTCAGGATGTTATGCTATGTGGCTCATGGACAGGACACACAGTGAGACCAGCATACCATAGTACCTGCTACATGTCAGGTACTTTGGCATACCACAGTCCTCAGTCATAGGGCCCCTCATGTTAAGTATATGCTTCCCTGTGGAACAGGCTGGCACAGGGGACTTTCCCTGCCTAGCTTTAGAACCCCTACATACCGAGCGCCATGATTGCTCCACCAGCTGATACTGACTCCAACCATATGGGTGTCACCGTGACAGATACATAATATGACTATCATGGCATCAAGCTGCATGACACAAGGTGCATGCACATCACCTTTGCATTACACCATTCACCCACTGACTATCACATGGATGGTAGTCCCCTACATACATATCCCATTGTACATGTTTGCAGTACACACATATGTCGTACCCACTCCTGTGGTTACCGTATTGCCACTGTGGCGTGGATATCCTCCTACGTGGCCACACCTATCTGTACTGGGTGTGTAACTGGTACATAGGCACCCATTGTACCTCTGAACTCAAGACATCTACACACATTCAAGGGTATACCACCCCATTTAGGGTGTACCTTACACAACAGCTACAGCTTTACATGCCACAACATTAACACGCCATGACGTTTACTGAGCTCCGACAGTTTAAATATGCGGCTGCACTACAGACACCACATCTGTACACATTTGCATACTACATACTCAGGGGTGACCTCTGCTGATCAGACAGGGCCCATGTCCACAACATTATTTATGGATATACTCCTCATACGCAACATAAGCAGAGGCCACTGTGAGCAACATGCTCATGGATATGTGCACACACGCCACAATGAGTGGGATGTGCTTCTGGGTTACATTCCCAAACAGGACACTCACCATGCTGTGGAACATAAGTCCTCTGTACATCACGCAGGGACATTCAGTAGCACTGTTCATGTGATACCTCCCTTGGTGGTTGGGAGACACATGTAGGCCTGGGATCACTGCAGTGGCTGTACTGTGCAGTGGTGCAGGTGACACCTGGCTCTGCTCTTCACAGGACACTACCCTGGAGAGGTGCCACTAGTGTGAACACTGTAGTTGTGCTTACACATGGACTTGACAGACTGCATAGTACCCCACTATGCACCTGTGCAGCTATTACATGTTCTTTGTGCATGGTTACTTGGTAGCCCTTCCATTTAGATTAGCTATCATGCTATTACTATGTCCCATACCTACAGGCCATATGTATCCTGTTATTGTACATACCAATAGACAATACCTTTGGTATGCATGATATGCCTGTTATGCTGTGTAGAATATCCGTCATATCTACCTATAATACTATACATTACACATATTTCACATAGTATCCCATAATGCAAAGCATACTTGCTCAGCGGGACCACCTTACATATGACATTAACATTATTTACCCATACACATGCGTGCTGTGACAGTATATCAACATATACTATCCCCTGCTATGGCACGTCCTTGTTGGACATACCCTACCACTGATGGTGGGTTGTATGCCATTGTTCTGTTTAATGGCCTCATGTAGCATCCCTTCTGGTGTCTGTGCTGTGTACCTTGTGTCCCACTGCTGGACGCACAGATTCTACAAGCGTTAGTATGCTCAGCAAGACATCACTACATCAATACCTTTCCCCACTTTATGCATTGCGGATACGTTTAATTAATGCAAACCAGGCTATACATACAGTAAAACTAATTAATATAGATCATGCTATACATAACCTTACATATCGGGCATTCTACATACCTTGTTGTCGTTATGGCGTTTCAGCTGTTTTTCGGTATGAGCATATGGTTTGAATGTCTGGCAAGTCATCCTTATATACGTCGATACATGAAACATGTGGATTCTTCCCACCAATTGGTGTTCCTGAGTGACTAATTACTTGCATATCAGCTGTGCAGCTACTCCATTCGCCAATTACGCGGCGACAGTGGGGTATAATTGGATTCTCCACTTGGGCGTTGCCTATTTGCCCTACCTTCGGGGAGACGGTCTGTATTGTGTTTTGTTATGAGTAACTGCAACTGCTATGCATGGAGACAAGTATAGTTTGGATTCATGTCCCCCGTGGATTGTGTGTGACAGGTAGAGTATTTGGTTCAACATGTGGGTGTACCTGTCATCCTGACGTCTGTTAACGGAGTATTGCAATCAATACCTGTAACATGGCTGTTTGTTCCATTATACAACGCCTGCAATTTTGCATGTCGCCTTTAATTGTGTCTCTCACACGGTATGTTGAGGGTTCTGCAGATATAATTGACTGACTGGATGTTTGTGCTGCTATTACAGTTTGTATTGCTTTAGTTTCTAGTGTGGGGGATGTCGGTGGTTGTATGTTACATATACGGTTTGTGGGCCTTGCATTTCTACATAATCCATATATATGTGTGTGGGCTCCGTCCCTGATTAGAGAGCTAACAGTTAGTAGACTTATGTTACGGGATTGTACGTTGGGCCGTTGTTAATTGGTTTCTATATCGTCTGCAGGTGAGCTTGCTACTTGTATACCTCCATAATTGCAGCGATATATCAGGGGATATGTGTAGGTGACAGCTATCCCTTGTATTTCTGTCCCAGATATTTGCAGTCATTGTGGTTGTGTTGTTAAAAGAGCCTGTTTGCCATGGGTTGCCACCTTATCATATGGTCATTGTTGGACACTTGCGGGGCACAAAGCAGTGTTTACAGGCTAACATGTAGCCACGGTCAGTACACAGGTAGCACATACTTTTATCGTCACGACATACCTATTGTTGTGACTTTGGATACTTATCATATTGCATAGGTTCATAGGTTCATAGGTTTATACTAGGCTATCTGCCCTAAGGCATTTATAAGCCTAGCCCAAATTATTGTGGCTTACGCCACCCCTTATATGAAAAAATACTGTGCCCATTAGTTTGTTGTGCCTCTGTCCAGCAGTGACACAGAGATGATTCCTGGGGTAAACCTACGATCTCACATCCACAGGTCTAGATTTCTCTTGAACAGAGTCAGCGAGGTGCTCTGCCTCACATGGACCGGGATTTTATTCCACAGCATAGGGAGTCTCTGAGTGATAAATCTATCCCTCCAGCACGTCCTATTTATATCCGTGCTAAGGTTTAAGTCGCTTGCTCTAGTGGTTTTGGTGGATTTGGATTTTTTGAGGTGGAGCATGTCCATTAATTCTGGGTTGGACATGGCCTTGTATGTCAGGCACATGTCACCTCTGAGCAGACGGTATGCGACTGAATAGAGCTGGAGTTTCTTCAATCTGGCAGCATATGACAGATTTTGGAGTCCCTTTATCCTTTTGGTGAGGAACTTTTGGGGTCTCTCCAATTGCTGCAGATGTCGGGTGAGATACATCCCGAATGGGGCATTGTACTCGATCATTGGTCTGATAAGTGAAGAGTACAGGACAACAATGACCTCACTGGATCTGGATGTGAATCCCTGGATGAGCAGGTGGGGAATGTAGAAGGTCTTGCTCAGCACTTTAGCAATGTGAGTGTCAAAGAAAGGCCACTGTCAACCTGGGTCCCCAGGTCCCTGATAACCTCTTCTATGCTTAGTGGATTGCCACCTATATGGTAGCTTGGGGTTACCTTGTTTTTCCCGAAGGGTATGACTATACATTTTTGGTGTTTAACTTCAGGCCATGGCTCTGGCACCAGCTATCTGTTTCCGTGAGTCCCTTCTGAAGGATATCCGTGTCCGATGCACTTTCCACTATGGCCCAGTTTGCAGTCGTCTGCAAACTTTGTCAGCCAAAGTCCTCCCATGTTGGCCTGTACTTCTGAGAAGTAGATGCCAAACAATAGGGGGCCAAGGACCGAGCCCTGTGGGACACCACTTGTGACCGGCTTGGAGTCTGACACAGCGCCAGCAACTCTAACCCTGTGGGTTCTGTCCTTAAGCCAGTTTGCAACCCATCTTGTGACATATGGGTTTACATTTAAGCTGGTAAGTTTTTCTACAATACCGAGTGGGGTATTGTGTCAGCCTTTGCAAGGTCAAGGTAGGCTGTATGGACTGCCTTTCCCTCATCAATGGCCTTGGTGACTGTTTCGAAGAAGTCAACCAAGTTCAAAAGGCATGATCTTCCCTTGACAAAGCCAAACTGGGTCGGGTCCAATGTCTGCAAGTCCCCTATATCTTTGTTTATGAGCTCCATTATGATCCTCTCCATAGCTTTGCAGACTAGACTTGTTAAGCTTATGGGGCGGTAATTACCAGGGTCCGTAGAGGCACCGCCTTTGTGGAGTGGGACCACAGTTGCCGTAAGTCACTCCTTGGGCACGTATCCTGTGGTAAGGCTAAGATTAAACAGCTGCCTTATGCGGGTATAATTCCACATTTAGCTCGTGTAGCACACAGCCGGGGACACCATCCGGTCCCATTGATGCTGTATTTTTAGCTTTAGAGAGAGCAACTTTCACCTGCGCATTTGAGATGTCCGGGAGGCTACACTCGGCTGGGATAGTTATCTCTCCTTTAGGGGAGAGGGGTGAAGTTTGCACTGAACCTGTCTGCCAGTATGTTGGCAATGTCTGTGGGTTCAGTGATTTTTGTATCATTTTGGACTAATTCTGAGCATATCTGGGAGTTTCCACCCAGGTTCCTAACATAGCTGAAAAAGGCCTTATGATTGTCCTTTGAATCCATGGCAATTTTCTCTCAAAATTGGCCTTAGTTGATTTTATGAGTGCTCGTATTTTTTACTAATAATGATCAGGGTGACTTCCTTTTATGGATTTTGTTCTATCATGTAATAGCTTTCTCCTCTTATTGTAAAGTTTGTTAATGGCTGGGGTCCACCAGACTGGACGTTTGCCCTTTGTGGAAAGAGTCTTGGTTTTATTTGGGATTGCCTGATCCATGCAGTCCTGGAGGTGTTCATAGAAGGCATTTGTAAGGGCTTCGCAGCTTGGGTTGTGGTTTCCTCTGGCTCAGGGGCCTTGAAGGATACCACACCAGTCTTGAGTAGTGTGAAGTTTGCTTTAGAGAAGTTCTTCACTATGGTCTTTTTGCTTGGGGTGGGGGCGGGATGTGGATTTCCAGTGAGATTAGTTTATGATCAGATCTCACCAATGAGGGATATACTTCGTGTGGAGCATTTTGTCCCCATGTTTGTGACAATGAGATCTAGTATATTTTCTCCTCTCATGGGAACAGTGACTAGCTGTTCCATGGCATTTGAATTTATGAACTCCAGGAACCGTTGGGCTAGAAAGTTAGGGCTTGAGTAATGTTCCCAGTCTATATTCGGGTAGTTGAAGTCACCCAATATGATGGTGTTTGGAGATACATTTATACCCTCCAGTGTCTTCAGGAAGGCTGTGTGGGGTTCCTGAGTTTGAGAGGGTGGCCTGTAGCATGCTACAATTTGTAGAGCAGTTTTGCCTATGGTTAGTTGCATGTAACATTTAAGTTTCTTACATAGAGGCATAACTATTAAATACGACTGTTACATTATATATGGGACATATTTATGTCCTACCATCTGGACATTTGCTCTTTGTACTGTTTTATGTCAGGACACACCTGCCCAGGGTGGGGATGTCCCTCCTACTGTGGTACAGGTAGTAACCGTATGCCTATGGCTAGCTATACCCACACCTACCATACTGGTCTGCCTCTGACTTGGCACCAACATACACATGTTGCGGACACACACACACATTACAGTTACACAGAAACGCACATGGCACCCTCAACGCACACTTACACAGACTACGGCACTCACAGACACAGTTGAACACAGTACCTATGTGGTCCGCGACACCGTCAGCGGTGACTAACTGTCCCTGTACTGTTCTGGTACTATGTTCTATCGGTCTTTCAGCCTTGTGGTTACGCATGTCGGTATGTTACACATTCCATGGTTGGCGGTATCCTATTTATTTGTACCTCCAAGAAGTTGTGAATGTCGTTGAACTATCTATCATATTTGCAGATATCGCTGAATCCATCTATATCACCATATTTATTGCCTATTGCCCTTTCTATCTGTATTATATATATGCATATGTGTACATATATATATATATATATATATATATATATATATATATATATATATATATATATCTATATATCTATATATATATATATCTATATATATATATATATATATATATCTATATCTGGCGGGGAACGTGACAGGCACACAGCACCACCATATGCTGTAAGACTCATGTACTGTTCAGGTGATGGCATTCCGTGTTGCACTGGCTGTTGTGTTTACAATGTTTGAGGGCTGCCTATGTAGGAGTCACACATTGGGCCACCTATACATTACAATTTACAGGTGGTCATGTTTGTGTGCCATCCATTTTACTTGTGTGTGCAGGTGGAGAGGTGTCAGTCTGTAGGGGCCTACACGGTCAGTGTATGTGCTATATGTTCCCTCTTTGCCAAGGTGTAGGCGTATTGGGCATGCCTCCATCTGCCTACTGGGGCTGGCACAGTATGTTCATGGTCTGAATCCCTCTGTGCCTGTACTAGCCTTGGCAATTGCGGTGTGCTATGAGGGCCTTCACCATTTTGTCCCTGCTGCAGCTGCTTCTGCAGGATCATATTATGTAGCATGGCACATACTATGACGATGTGGACACACGTGCCTGGAGAGTACTGCAAGGCTCCACCAGATGTATCCAAGCACCGGAACCGTGATTTCAGCATCCTGAACACACACTCTATGATGATTCTGGTTTGTGCGTGTGCCTCATTATGGCGTTCTTGCATGGGTGTGTGTGCATTTCTGATGGGAGTCATCATCCACGGCTCCAGTGCATAGCCAGCATCCCCCACGAGATGGCCATGTGGGATGTCCCCCCTGACAAATACCTGATACAGCTGTGAGGCATGCCAGATATGGGAGTCATGGTAGCTTCCAGGGCTGCCAGCACACACATCCATGATAATGCCCTGGGCATTGCACACGACCTGGCAGTTGATGGAGTGGAATCCCTTGCAGTTTATGTAGCTCATACCCTGCTCACCGGGTGGTGACTTGATTTGTATGTGCGTGCAGTCTATCGCACCCAGTATCTCCGGGTATTGTGCCACACGGAGTTCTGGGGAAGTATATCTGCTCATTGGCATGTGGTAACATGGCATCCAGGAACTGGTGTAGTACCCTGGATGCTGATGCCTGTGAGAAGATACCCATTATATCTCCAGTTGGCCTTTGAAAGGTACCTGTGGCCAGTATTCACAGGCTTACACATACCTTCATGTCCACTGGTATGGGTTCCCCTCTGTTGTTTCTGGTTCTCAGATGTGGCCGGCACAGCTCCACTATTTGCTGTAAGATGTCCCTGTCCACCCTGTAACGCTCTACTATCTCCAGGTCATGTAGCCCCTGGTAGGTTACCATTGGTCTGAACACTCTCCTTCTCCTCCGAGGCCTGCGGTGGTTGTCGGCATCATCCTCCACAACACCGTCAGTCTCTAACACATGCTGATGAATCACAGCTATGGCAGCTCCCAACATGTATATTTTAAAAGTTCCCCATGTGTTTACACCTATGGTGCGGTGTTTGGGAATACACAGGTGTGTGTTGGGTGCTTACACACTTTATACTATTGTGCTGTGAACACCGATGATGTCATAGGGTGTGTATGTACATTCGTAGCTACAGGTTATGTTATGTGTTTTACTGCCGGAAATAATATTGTGATGCCTTTGGTGTTGAATTACATTTGCCTGCCGTGGATTACCTCTTGACCTTCCCTTTACATTTCTGCGCGTTGCACCTACCATTTTCTGGCGTGCATCCTGCAGCCTACTTTCATTTGTGCTTTCCTGGACCTGGCATATCTTGCGTTATGTGTGCTACTGCCGGTCTGCTGTCGGTTTGCTTTGCTCTGCTGTGTCAGGTCTCCTATCTTTGCAATCCAATACCTCCCCTCCTTTCTTTGCATTCACATGCCTCCCCTATCCTGTTTTGCAGGTTTCTGCAAGCGGACTTGTCAGCTGCCGTCGATTGGCCTTCGTGGGTTGATTGGTGTTGATTGCTCATTAGTACTCCAATTATCCTACTTCCGCATTTCCTTTCCTTCCCCTGACCTTCCTGTTTCTGCTATTGTTTGCGGCGCGTGCGTCCGATTACTGGGTTTTGGGAACGTTTTCATCCTCGTACACATGCGCTTTTGGCCACCATGTGTGCTCTCAGCTAAACGATTCTTCCCCACCCCTAACCTGCAGCTTAACGGACAGGCCAGATTTGCAATGCTCCAATGTGCTTAGTGCTACAGTAGCACACCCCTCTGCTGATGTCATGTATCTCCTCTGAGCCACTCCTCGGTGTTATACCGCTGCGCCGTATGGTACAACCTTCCTCCGGTGGGACATTTGTGATTCAGTATTATCTGCCTCATTTGCATGGCATTGACTACTAATTCATAGTTACCGTGCCGAACACTATTGCAAGCCCTTAGCAACCCTTGCACCTTGGTTGTGGTGTTCCATGCCTACCATTGTGTGTTATGCTGTAAACCTGATTTCTATTACATTGCGATTTTATGACATTTTTATATTATTTCTTTATGTTACAGCTTCCGCACACATGCCCTGCGGTTCTGCTGTGCGTTACTGTGGACATGACATTAAATGTTGTTATTTACATGTTGTGCATCTTTTCTTATGCCATTGGCTGTGTATTTCGCCATTGGCATATGTTCACGTTGTGATACCTGGGTCTGGCCCTCTTCCATAGCTCCGATGTTATGTTTGGGAAAATGTAAACCATGTTTTTTGGTTTACATTTCCATGGGATTACGCTATGCCTGCACCGCTTCATGAATCACTATATGCCTTCATTTGCATGGTGCAACACTGCACATGGGGTGATTTGCATACCTATGCCAGGGGCTGCGCAGATCTGGCGTACGCCGGTAGTGCACGTGGAATTAGATTGTACCTGAATCGCTCGGTGGCCATATTTGGCGTTATAACGCCTATGCTATGCGTGCGCCTGGTGCAAGCTTCATGAATCCCGGGGAGTATTTAATTTCTTTTCTCCTGTGGGTTTACCTGGTTAGCAAACAGATAAAAGCTAATTATATTTATTTTTGTCGAGAACTTTATAGCAAAGCAATTGGGAATTATTTTGTTCAGTTACTTACACAATGTTTGGCTTTTTGGAAAATTGCTGCAGATTGTGGTAACTAAATAATGGCTAATATATGAGTTTTAGATTTTATATCCTACATAAAATACTTTATAATGCAACGCTGGTTATTTTTCCAACGTTCTAGGTATATAAAAATATTTAAAAGCTGTTGCTGATTTTATTCTTTGTTTCTGACACTTGAGCTAAGATGTTGAGAGAGCAGAGGGGTGTTGCACTGTATAGTAGTGACATCAGCAAGCTGAGATATATTTCTTGGCCAATATTTATGAATTTATTCATTCAAATGATCTTAAGCAAATATCCTTGTGTACAGTGGCCTTAACTGATGTGTGTGTGTGTGGGTGTGTGTGTGTGTCCATCCATGGGTGTGTGCGCATGTGTGTGTACACGCTTCTGTGTGTATGTGTGCACGTGTGTGCACATGTGTGTGTACACACCTCTGTGTGCATATGTGCATGTGTGTGCGCATGTGTGTGTGTGTGTATGTGCATACACACACGCGCGCAACATGTGTGTAGTGTGCATACATGTGTGTATGTGTGTGCGTGTGTTTGTGTGTGTGTGTGTGTGTGTGTGTGTGTGTGTGTGTGTGTGTGTGTGTGTGTGTGTGTATGCATGTGGGGGGTCCTGGAAATTTTCAGCTTAATGTTTGAAAAGCTGGATGTGTAGTAAAAAAGCAATGTATTACAATTGATATGTAACTTTTTTGTCTTACAAACAGTGAAAAAAGGAAAAGTTTACATTGTAACCAAGTAACTGTACTGGCAAGCAAATAACTTTTAAGTATAAAGTCCACAGTTTATCTATGGTGTTGGCTTCCTTCCTATTTGTTAATAAATGTGTCACATTTTAACCATCTGTTCCATATTGTCCAAGATAGTGTAACATTCCAGATTTTGAAGATGGAAGGTTGACCACAGTTGTAGTTTCTTTTAATTTTTTGCTTGTTGTAACATTCAGATTTTGAAGATGGAAGGTTGACCGCAGTTGTAGTTTCTTTTAATTTTTTGCTTGTTGATATTATGGATGGTATGGTGTGGTATGGATGGTATGGTATAGTATGGCATGGTATGGTATGATATGGTATGGATGCTATGGTATGGTATTAATGATATGGAATTGTATGGATGGTATGCTGTGGATGGCATGGTATGGAATGAATGGTATTGTATGGCATGGTATTATATGGCATGCTGTGAATGGCATGGTATGGTATGGTATGGTATGTTATGCTGTGGATGGAATGGTAGGGTATGGTATGAATAGTATGGTATGGTATGGTATGGTGTGGTATGGCATGCTGTGGATGGCATGGTATGGCATGGATGGTGTGGTATGTTATAGATGGTACAGAATGGTATGGTATGGATGATATGGTATGTTATGCTGTGGGTGGCATGGTTTGGTATGGTATGGATTGTATGGTATGGTGTGGTATGGTATGTTATGCTGTTGATGGCATGATATTGTACAGATAGTATGGTGGCATGGGTATGGTATGGTATGGATAGTATGGTATGGTATGGTATGGGTGGTGTGGTATGGTACGAATGGTATGGTATGGCATGGCATGGTATGGTATGGAATGGTATGGTAAGCTGTGGATGGCATGGTATGGTATGGATAGTGTGGTATGGTAGGTTATGCTGTGGATGGCATGGTATTGTATTGTATGGTATGGTATAGATAGTATGGTATGGTATGGATAGTATGTTATGGTATGGTATAGCTGGTATGGTATGGTATGGTATAGTGCAGATGGTATGGCATGGAATGGTATGCTGTGGATGGCATTGTGTGGTATGGATGGTATGGTATGGTATGGTCTGCTGTGGATGGCTTGATATGGTATGATATGGATGGTATGGTATAGTATGGATGGTATGGTGTGGTATGTATGGTATGATATAGTATGGTATGAATGGTATGGATGGTATGGTATGGTATGAATGGTATGGATGGTATGGTGTGGATGGTATGGTATGAAATTGCATGTTATGGATGTTATGGTATGGCTGGTATGGTAAGGCATGATATTGATGGTATGGTATGTTATGAATGGTATGGTATGGATGGTATAATATGGTATGGTATGGATGGCATGGTATTTTTGGCATGATATGGATGGTATGGTATGGTATGGTATGCTGTTGCAAGCCTGCTCTTACTTGTATTGCTGATTGCATGATGTTAATTGGATCAACATTTTTTTTTTTGGGGGGGGGGTTGTTTGGTTTGCCTTTCTGGGGCTTTGGACTTGTGCAGTTTGAGTTGTTTCTCACAAGTGCCTCTAAAGTTCAAAGAACTGTGTATGTGTTAATGCAACTATAGAAGAACCATGCTGTAAGCTCCCTCTCTACTTAATTTATTTATTATTTATTTAACATTTGTTTACTTGGAAAGTTTGAATGGGAAAGAGCCCATTTTCAGTAGAGGCCCGGGGAGAAATGCTCCAGCCCCATGTCTGGAATGTGGGAGGAAACTGGAGCACCTGAAGAAACCCACAGGAACACAGGGAGGACATGCAGACTACACACAGAAGGCACCCCAACCGAGAATGGTGGAGAACCTCTTGCTGTAGGTGACAATGCTAACCGCTGCACCATTGCACTGCCTATACTTGTTGTTACTTGTTAGAAAATATGCCACATTTTGCCCATTTGTTCATCCTTATGAAAAGTTGACTATGGCTGCAGTTTCTTTAATTTCTTTAATTATTTTGGTTGTAGGAGATATGGATGTTATGGTAATATCAAAACATACTAAACTGGAAGTGAAAAAGCCCCGGCTTAAGACTCTATGGATATGTAGTTTTAATTGTCTTATTCATTAAAACTACAAATTCTTAACAACCGACAGAAATCATAAATGCATAATTTAAAATCCCACACAGCCAACAAATAAATCTTGAATTGGTTACTTTGACTAGACATTCCATGTTGAGTGCTCCCCATACAACTCATCTGCCCTATTTTTGCAGAATGTCCCTGATTTTGCTTCAGATGGTTGTCCAGTTCCCTCATAAGATTTTTAATCTCTCACAATTATAGTTGGTCAGTAATGTCAGTCGTTAGACCTTTATACTTATTGTTTAGAAATGGCATATTGATACAAAACGTGTTCTATTAAAATTTTTTTGTGAACTTAAGTGAACTAGAGTAGTATTTAAAAAAATTTCCCACTTTTAATCCCTCCCTCATTATTTTTGGCTATGTCCAGAATTCTTGGGAAAAGAAGTTGAGGGATATGGTGATACACCAAAACATTCACATCTAAATTATTTATACTAGCATTATTTCAACAAACCAAAGAGGGGTTCATATTCCTGCATTTGCATGGTACAGTTTTTGTCTGTCAGTGTTGTTTTCTTTGGAGGGGGCTGAAAAAAACAACTTGTTTATTTACATACTGAACAAGCAGATCACTCTCCTGTGGTGAAGAAGGCTGCAACATGCCAGGTACTTGGATTGATTCTGGAATACTGACACTGCAGTGCAGCATAATGGGGGTGCTTTCTCCTGGGTGTGTTGTTCTTCGGAGATGATAAACTGAGACCTCATCTTCCTGAGTTGGTTGTATCTCAGTTGGATGCAAAGGAGCATGTGGCACTTATCAAGAAAAGTAGGAGAACTACCCCAATGTCCTGGTCAAATTTCCCTTACTCGACATGAATACCACCTCTGGTCTCCCCTTAAAAGAGGATTTTGGCCTAATGGGACTAATCCAGTCAACAGAGTGTATATATGAATAAATAAATAAATTATGGTTGTCATTATATCTCAGTCATTTCATTATTATTTTTGTAATGTGACCATTTGAAAGCATCAGTAAGCGGTTACGGTTATTATACCTCACTGGATCTGTCTCTATAAAGTGATTCGGGATTTTTCCCAGAATGCAAAGTCCCCTTCATATGAGTCATATGACATAAGGAAATCATGTTTTGTTTTTTTAACTTCCTTGTAAGCAGAGTGGCATTAGTGTGAGTCACAGGCATGTTACAGAGCTTCTGGAACCTATTTTAATTTTCACTTTGCTTGAATTACTCTGATTTGTGTTCCCAGGACAGCTTTTACCTCTTTAACAGTCACTGTAATTTATCAGAAAAGTAAACTAGATGAGCTGCATGTTTTTAGGCTTCCAATTATTAGTCCAAGTTCGGACAGACCTTCTCCTACATTTTACTGAGTTGTCAGTCTTAACTGACCACTTTTGCTTCTAATTCAAAGAACTATTAACAGACATTTAAACTACTTTGCTAATCACTGGTGTCTGCAGTGAGAAGACGTTTGTTTTATCTTGAATACTGGCAAAATGCACTGTATTTATTTAAAATTTTTTACCTAACAGTGCAGCACAGAAGAATTCTGACTTTTTGTTTCTGAATTTCGGTTAATTATATTCTTTTCTTTTTCTACTGAGGCACAATTGTCATTTTTCCCCCATCTATTTTATATCGGTAACTATACCCTTGACTGGGTCTATATTATATGCTCAAAGAGACTTTTCTTTGAACATATAATCATCAACACCTAAAGAGCGAACACTCTAAAGCATGAATGGCCATGTTTGTGAATTTTTTTCCTCGGGGGAAAAAATTCACAGGGCCATGCACAAAAAACACAAACTGCAAAACCCTAATCAAGTGGGGGGCTTTGCCCACCACACCCCCTGACGTATGGGGTTCTGCCCCCCACACTCCCCCTAACTAAATATACCAACTCCGAGATCACTCTACATTGGGGAAAAGGGCAATTCCCAATAACTCCCAAGTGAATTTTTTCCCGAGGAAAAAATTTGCGGACGTGGCCATTCTCACTTTAGATAATTTGCTCTTTGGGTGTCGATGATTATATGTTCGAAGAAAAGTCTCTTCGAGCATATAATATAGACCCCCCCTTTGACTTTTTACACTGTAGCATATCAACACTTCATGCAAACCATTATCTTTGAGCCTGACATATTAGTAGCTTTTCTGTGTTGTGAACATTTCCAGGATTTCTAAGATGATGGCATTTACTGTTTTTCTTAGTGAAATGCTCTTTCATTTTTAACACTGGATTGTGGATCAGTTAGTTAACGTGTATCCTGTATTCTATACTTTACTGGTATGGTGTTTTGGTGTTTTTTTTTTCCACATGTCGTACATGCCCCACAGCTAGCTGCTGTGCCCCAGCAAGAAGAGGAGCCTGGAGCTGCCAACGCTCTCCATGCTTTAAAAAATGGGAAACATTCTATAATAGCAATGATCCACAGAGAGGGATGTGAGTGGTGTGAACATATTGTCACTCGGGCCTCAACCTTGCCAAGTGAACTCAACCATAAGCCACACCTTTGTCATGGTTTATCGGTCTGAAATTGCCTCAGGTGAATTTATCCTCTTGTAAATCAACTAATGTGTGTGTAGCTCATTTCATGACTCGTTAAGTCATCTTAAATGTTTCATTATTATCTTTTTTTCTTTTTTGCAATTTTAGCCTTTGTAAGCATAGTTCAAATTAAATTTAGCATATAAAAACTTAAAAGTAAACATGTGGTTAATACTGGCATGTAGGCTGCTATGAAAATGTGTCTTTGTAGTATGAGGTGATACCTTAGAGATGTCTTAAACTTAACTAAACATCTAAATTATTTTGACATTCCTCAGCAGAAAATAGCTTGTTGCTCATGGATACATACACATTATACCTACTAATAGAAATATGTTTCTGATAAAGAATGTTGATGAATTTGCATGCATCCTACACAGTTTTTCAAGCTGTTGCATTCTGCAGGCAAGCAAGTTTCAAAGAAAGCAAGAACTCCTGAGAACCTCTGCAAAGTGCAAATGCAGAAAAAAATGACTTAATAGCTAAAATGTTATCATGACACCATAGCCCTAATGAGTAGAGTGTAATGGTAGCATGGGGATCCAAGTTACAAAACCAATGCACTTATGGGCAAAGGCATGTTACATATCACTACACACATAAAAGGTAAGACATCAATATGCATAGTTGAGATGGAGCTAAAGCCTCTCAATGTGTAAGGTTACCAGAAACAAAAAAAGCCTGATATTCTGAGCATTCAGCTCACTAACAAATTAAAGACGAATGTATGCTTATATAAAGGCGATACATGAACAGCATTTAAGTGCTTCTTAAAATTAATTTCAGTCAAAAACGTGTCAGCTATAATATCTGATCATGAAATGTCAACTCGAAGGCATGCTACAGTCATAGCATTAAGAGCAGTGTCTTTCTAACATTTTAGAGTATCAGGCATTTCTGTGCCATGTAATTTGAGAACATGTTTGCATTGTTTTATCATTTTATTTTTCATTATTTTACATAAATAGTCATCGTTATTTGCAGACAGATATTTGGAATTCATGAATTTAAGCTTTTAAACATGATTAGTTTTTCATAAAATTGCAACAGGGAATCAGTTGATGTGTTTGTGTATTTACTCAGTAAGTGAGCTGGCCTAGTGGACCATTTTCATAAAGGATATAGCCAGGTGTGTGCCAGGTATGTCATGCTGTAGTGTGTCAAGCTTCATTTACTTGGGAATGTGACTAAATGGTTATATATCCACATTGTCATGTTCATGAGCACCCCAACAGCCATCAGCACCCTAATTTGCATTTAATGGCAGGGTGAGCTAACAGTACTGAAATGGTATGTTGTCCAGAAATATGCATTGCCCATGGTGTGAAATGATGCTACACTTGTGGGAAACCCATATTCTGGAGGCAATATACTCTGGTGAACAAGCTGGTATACAGTTCAAGAAGTCATGGTTACTTTCTTTATTCTGGGTCTTGAGACCTCAGGAGACATACTAAATATTACATAAAACCAACTAAAAGTTAAAGATGCTGCAACATGCAATTAAAAGATAAGTAATAGGATATGCAACATAATGATGCAGAAACTGCAGTACAGTAGCTAGAGGACAGTGAGCAAGTTTGTATAATGCTGTGTATATAATTAAAAAGGTATAACAAACTGTGCCTAGATAATTAGAAAACAATGGCACATCAGACATTTAAAACCACCTGGTAGATCCCAGACCCTAATTACAGATGCTCTGGGCCCTTGAACATAAGACATTGCAGAGTCCTATCTGGAAACCTTCAGCATTAGGTCTTCACTTTAGAAATACTGGTAAACCTAAGGTCCACAGCTGTAAATACCTTTTACAAATGTTTCTGTTCACATTTTTCTGAAAAGGACTCTGATTTTCTCTTATTTGGAGAAAATAAATACAATTTCAGAACTTTGACTCTGAGTACTAGAAAAACATGAAATTTATTTGAATTAAACATTTTGTGCCCTAATACCATTAGCCACAAGTTGTATTTTTCTTACATTTATTACTTGCAAAACTCACATTTTGCCTTACTCAGTTTTCTTCTTAAATATAGATGCAGTAAAAAATGATAATGTACTTATGATAACAATCATAAATTACACTACCTCTTAACACTCAGTTGCATAAATAATTTCCAGTATTTAATAGTGTAATAACTGCAACTCAGTATTTCTGCCTATTGATGGAAAGTGAATCATACAATATGAGATTTAACACTTTTGCAAACTTGACTCTTCTGTCTAAATCATAGGTGGAAGGGAAGTCTCCTTTATATAAGAAAACATTGTACTCAACTGTATGGTAGATGCAGGAGGTAGTACTACCTAAAAAGCAACACATAATGGCACACAATGAGTCATTAGAAGCCTAGGACACCACAACTAATTAGGGAATGTATGTTTTTTTTAGCTGGCTACAGGCATTGGCAGCATATGTAATTTCATAAGCTAACTTTACACGTAATTCCCTGTTGTGTTGAGCTCCATATATCGTAAACACAAACATCTGTTAATTTTCTTTTTATGAATATTTAACAGTAAAATACTACCCTGTGGGGTATATTGATGCTTATTATCATAGGAGTCTTAGCCATTGGAAGGTCCAGTATTCCCCAATATAATCCATCCTGAAAAATATTATTGCATTTATTAAATGAGAGGTGCCAGTCAAAATATGTGATATTAAATGTAATGATAGCATTAATTTTGCAGATTTTGCTTTATAAAATATTCTCTGTCATGATATGGCATCTAAAGAAAGAAAGCAATTGTCGCAATGCATTGGTGACACACAGTAATTTGATAGTATACTGAAACAATGGCATTAGTGACCAGTCCATATGCTTGTTTTGGGAGGGGTGTGTATTACTAATTACAACTAACAGCAACAATGTAAGATACAGAATGATTGCCAGTCGATGAGATTACCAACTCACTCAGGTTATTATCAACAGTTTTGTACTGCTCCATATCATTTTTTTTTCTGAGCATTGGGAACCATGTATTAGATATTATTTATTTGTTTATTCTGTAGATTTCATGTATGTGCAAGTGTAAGCCTTGCTTCAGTTATAAGGATGCTTCTACAGGGCTGGGAACATCAAAGCAAATCTATATGCAAATCCCCAAAAGACAAAGTAAAATGGTATGCGTATTAATCAATCTTCAAAATGATGTTATGCAAAGAAAAATGAAACATTAAACTATGAAGATTAATAAGGAAGTATGCCTTGCAACATGCAGCTGAAACCAAAGGCATCATAGTTTTCTTCATTGTTAATAGTCTCATTTACATCAATTTTATTATCAGTGATACAGTGATGAATTTTGCTTTTCAACAATCATATTAAAATATCCATATTGTTTCTGAGTCTTCATAAAGTGCTAAGCAACATGTAACAGCTTCTCTTATTAAAAAGTGGTTCCTGTTTCCTACCCCTGTCTATATTAATTCTGATATTCATTGAATACCTGCTGTTTGCTGCTTTCCCTTTACACAGTGCACCATCTAGTGTTTCTAAACATTTCAAGAAAGTCAAATATTATTATTGCTTATACATGCATAAAACAGTTTTCTCATACTCATCTATTGTACCATGCATGACACAGCTTTCTTTTCAAACATGTATTATGGCTATATTACACACTGTGCAGCTGCAGACTGCATTAGTTCTATAGTTCAAAGCACAGATAGAATTTTTCCCAGGAATCAAGACCATATTGACATATGTTGCTTCCACTTTAAACAGTGTACTAAATGATATTTACAATATATAATAAAGTGGAATAACTCTTGCTTATACATTTATAGTTATTACTTATAGTTATTATAGTTATTATATATTATAGTTATTATATATATATATTATAGTTATTATATATTACTTATAGTTATTATATTTATTACTTATAGTTTTCCATCCTATCTGCCCTACCTCACACACTACAGATTTTTATTCAACCATATTTATGCATAAATCAGGTTTCTCATCCCCATCTGTTGCACCATTCAGTGCAGATTTTATAATTCTATGATGCACAATACAGCATAGACAGAATATTGCTTCTCAAACAAATAAGACAATGTTATACTTTGCTTCCCCATTATACAGGTTAGCAGGTGATACTTACAAATATGTCAGATACAATGAAATATTCCACATGCTTTTATGTGTGAAGTAACTTACCCATTCCTTGCTGTATTGTAGACATAACACCATTTTATTCGACAACATGGTGCTGTTCAAATGCACAAAGCACAACAATCATCTGTATTAGTTCTGTGGTGCACATCATGACACAGACAAAATACCTCTCTGCAAACAGTCAAGAAGACATTGCTGCCTATTGCTTCCCAATTTAGCAATTTAGCACGGTACTGTTACCACAGTATATATAGACTGTTTTACATCTCCCCCAAATTGGACATTACAGAAAAGCACGTCCCCGTTATGAATGGCATCACATGATGTTTGTAACCACAAGTCCAAATCAATTATCTAGTTACCAAAATAATGACTAAACAAACATGCAAATAATTAATATATATATATAAAAACATATATATATATATATATATATATATATATATATATATATATATATATATATATGTACTTTGTAATGTATTTGAGCAACTTAGGTCACCTTTGCCTGTGTAGTTACGTTTGGTAGATGGTCTCTCTTTTTATGAGGTAGAATATACTGCTGAATTCTCCTCACTTTTATTAATCATATGTCTTCTCACTGGACTGTACTGCTAGCTTCCTTCTTATAATAAATTACTGCCTATGGTCTCAGATCCAAGGCCAACTTTTACAGGTTATGGAACTGCCTGGGTGGATAGAAAAAAAAGTAATACTAAGAATAAGGAAATGTAATACAAGGTGTTGTAGCTGCTAGCTAGCAACCAAATACTTCATATAAATCTATTGTTTTGGTTTGTGTTGATAGGGGGAATAAGACAAGTAAGGAACACTGATAATTGTTCTGTTAGTCACTTGACAATAGTTTATGTTTAGAGTCCCATCTAAGGGCCTTTTTTCTACTGTAAAGGTAACTGTAAAGTTTGTGATGGGTAATTGGTTCAAGTTTATTATTATTGTTCAAGTTACAAGCTGGGTACAGTGAAAACGGCTGGAATAAATGCAAAGCTTACTATAACATTTTATTTACTAAATGCATGTTGTAGATGACACCAGTTTTATTTGCAGTATTTTTCTCTCTTCAGATTGCAAAAAAATAAAAGATTATTTTAGCCACGTACTTGATAATATGCAGTAGAACAGTGGGCATTCATCAGAAAAGGTTACTGAGGTTAGGGTTTGCTCTTGCTGCAAGCTACAGTGACTGTTGGCATGATTGTACTAAATGTATGGGTAAAGGTTGAAAAACCCTTGTCAGTCACCTATCTTGTGTTCAACAGACTGCCATGGAATAAAAATAAAATTCAAATTTTTTAAAACAAGTTATAAATTCACAGAGTCAATACTTCTGTTTGAAAGATTATCACTAACATTAGAGAACTGCATAGATCTCCTTGATATTCCACATTAGTCTATACATGTAAATAGAGAAAAACATTTGATTGATTACAAACTCATTTCAGACACCTAACAGAATGAATGTTGGTGCTGATGACACATTTTTATTCTCTCTCTTTCTAAATCATCTGCTCCCAGTACAACATTAGAAAAATCAGCTATATTATTAAGTCAATGAAATAGATTTCATTATTGGAAAGGTCAGATATTTTTAGTTAAAATGATGAATATTGTTTCATTAAGAATTCCATTATCCATGTTTCCTAGCTGGGGGGCACAGAGAAATGAGACTACATAAAATAATAAAAATAATAAGTCCAAGAAATATCACTCCCCACAGGACTAACGCTACCTGTGCCAAACTCAGTCCAAGCACATAAACTAACATAAAAGGCACAGTAGTGATGCAGGCAGTAAACACAGCACTAACCAAAATGCAGGAAACAAAGCTGAAAAAAACTGCTGCTTCAAAAACTTTAAAATTTGGATTTATTGTGATACAAACAGGAGATGTGTTACCACTTTGTTTCCTGCATTTTGGTTAGTGCTGTGTTTACTGCCTGCATGGCTACTGTGCCTTTTATGTTAGTTTAAATAAAAATAATAAAATTCTGTCAAAATATGTACAAGATTTTGAGATGATGTGATAATCCATGAAAAACTCCTCTACCTTATTAGTCAGTAATGCATCAGTCAGCTTAGCAAGAAAAGAGAGAGAGATTGATAGAGAGTGAGAGAGAAAAGCAGAAATATATGGCATCAGTTTTCTATACTATAGGTGTATGCATATTTGGTTATTGGCATAGCCAAAGCTAATTTCCATATATGGATATAGTGAACCCCTAGAATGAGAACTAATTAGGTCACTGGCAGGTACAACAATGACCTCACCATGGCTTTTAAGAATCCTAAAATATATTCATGTATACCAGAATGGTCCTAGCCGAGAATGTGGAACAGGGGCTTCTTGGTTTGAGATCATCATTAAAGAAAACTAGCTAAGATTAGTCTTCACTGTAAATAGGCAGATATAGCAATCATTTATTTTTAAAAGCAGTTAAAAAGCCGATCAGATGCACAGTGCTGTGGTTCTTTTGAAGAAACTCATAAAGAGTAACTGAATTCTGTTATACGTAGAACCAGTGTCACTTATCTATTGTATCACTTTATCAGGCTTGCTTGGTTTTACCATGTCAACAAAATAAATAAACCCCTTCTCCCACTTCAGTGCATTCACTGGCAGTACTTAAGACAGAGTACTACTGCTACAGCAACACTTTGCCTAACCGAGGAAGGTCAGTGAGACAGTAAGTAAAGAGTTAAGAAATATACACCTATAGGCCAACAGAAAATAATGTGGATGCTGCCACAGAAAATGTGGCAATGAAGTTGGTGTGGAAGGAACCTTTATCAATCTGCACAATGAAGACGCAGTCTGAGAAGTTCAGTCCCAAGGCTAATGTTATGGTGAATTAGCATTGCTGCCTCAGAACACTTGGTTCTATAGTTCCATTTTGGGCTGGCATGTTTTCTGTATGGATTCTGCAAATCTGGCCTGGGTTCACATAGATGTTTACAGGGTGTTCCAGTTTTCTTCTACATCTCAAAGACATGTGTAGATAAAATGATGAACCTGTAAATTGCCAAAAGGCATCCATGCAGTGTGACAAAGTGTGTGTGTGTGTGTGTGTGTGTGTGTGTGTGTGTGTGTGTGTGTGTGTGTGTGTGTGTGTGTGTGTGCGTGTGTGTGTGTATCTCCATGTGCTCATGCATGTCTGTGTTGTGTATGTATGTGCAGGCATATGTATGTGTGCATGTGCATATGTGACTCTGTGTGTGTGTTTGTGTGTGTGTGTGTTTGTGTGTGTGTCTCCATGAGGTCATGCATGTTTGTGCTGTATATTTGTGTGCATGTATTTGCATGTGTGTATGGGCATTTGTTATGTATGTGTGTGCATGCCTGCATTTGGTCATGCATGTCTGTGTTGTGTATGTATAGGTATGCATATGTATGTGTGTATGTGCATGTGAATGTGTGTGTCTGTGTGTGCATGTGTGTGTTTGTGTGTATGTGTGTGTCTACATGAGAGCATGTATGTCTGTGTTGTGTTTGTATGTGCATGCATATGTATGTGTGTATGTGCATGTGTGAGTGCATGTTGTGTGTGTATGTCTCTACATGAGTTCATATATGTGTTGTTTGTGTGTGCATGCATATGTATATGTGCATGTGCATGTGTGACTGTGTGTGTATATGTGCGTGTCTTCATGAGGTCATGGATGATTGTGCTTTGTATTTGTGGGCATGTATTTGTATGTGTGTGTATGGGCATTTGTATGTATGTGTGTGCATGCCTGCATTTAGTCATGCGTGTCTGTGTTATGTATGTGTGTGCATGTATATGTATGTGTGTATGTGCATGTGTGAGTGTGTGTGTCTGTGTGTGCATGTGTATGCGCATGTGTGAGTGCATGTGTGTGCATGCATGTGTATGTGTCTATGAGTTCATGTATGTTTATGTTGTGTTTGTGTGTGCATACATGTGTGTGTGTGTGTGTGTGTGTGTGTGTGTGTGTGTGTGTGTGTGTGTGTGTGTGTGATGTGATGCATTTTATTAAGGATTATTTTTACTGCCTTGAGTCCACTGAGTGTGGGGACAACCACAACCTCTTCCATGACCCCAAATTGGATTATGCAGGCTATCACAAAATGTATCAATGACTTCATGAATGAAACCTCTCAATGCAGTTATACTAAAGTAAACCAAGCAGCTTGTGTTTAGTTATTGTATTCAAATCAACAACTTGAAGATCATAGCTTCACTAGTAAGGGTTTCACTAAATTGATACTGAAAAGGAAGATGTTACCTGACCTCATCTGCATGTAGGATGGTGTTTGTGTGTGTGTGTGTGTGTGTGTGTGTGTGTGTGTGTGTGTGTGTGTGTGTGTGTGTGTGTGTGTGTGATCTGTTATGTTTCTAATTTAATTTAGTAGCAGAGTCTGTTAGTGGCCAAGCTTAAAAAATGTTTTCACCTCTTAAAACATTTACCCTAGGCCTAATTAGCACTGTTGCAGTACTGGCTAGAGATTGTTAGTGGAACAGGGTTTCTACTAAGGATAATTTATGAGCTACCCATGTAGAGGATTAAGTGAATAGGTATGAAGAGTGGTGACATGGCATGGTGGTATCTGCAGGTCTTCTGACATTTGCAAAAGAGACTCCATGATGTTTGATTTGGTTAGTAAGCATGATGAAATAGCAGATTTCATTTTGGGTGGTCTGAATTATTTTGGTGTTCCTAGGAAGAACTAGGATATAGGTCTGCATGTAGGTACAGCCAGAACTGGTCTTAACAACTGCGGATCCCAATTGAGATCATGTTTGGGAGCTCCCAAACCACAACCCTCTAATCACCCAGCCCTATAACACCCCCCCTATCCTCAATGATCTGCCAGAAAAAATGCAAAAAGGAAAAACTCTAGAGATTCCGTGAAATTCTGACCTGTTGAGAGGCATGGTACTGACTTTTTTTATGAATGCTGATACTGCATTTCTGGCATACCTCTTAACTTTTCCAAGATTTCTGGGCAAAGGCAAAAATAATGGGTATATAAATATCCAGAATTTAAGACACTTTTTAATATTACTCTAATTCACTGAAAAACTGAATAACATATTTTGCATAAAAATTTATTTTCTGAACAATATGAAGTAGGAAACTCTAGAGTTTGTCATTGACTGAATGCCATCTACAATAATTGACTAGAAAGTCAAAAATTCTATAAGGCAAAAATGAGGCAAAGTAAATCAGGGGAGTCCTGCAAAAAAGGACAGTATGTCATAGCTTAGTTGTAGCAAGCTGCTTGTTTAATTTGGTCCAGAGTAGAGGAGTTTTTTTTTTTATTTCTTTGGTCTTTAAGGTGAAGACCATATTTTCTCCTCCTTTTTTCCTGAAGCTGTCAGAGGTTACGATCATTGGGTGCTAATGGTGAGGTAGTGCAGTACCAGCATTTGTTAATGAAATGCCAAAACTGAATTCAGAACTGGATCATGGGCAAATGGGGTTCTAGCTAGGGTAATGGACTAGGCCCTCCAAGCATACCATTGTCCCATTACTTGGCTGTCTCTTCCCAGTTAACCAAGATCTCTGATGAAGCTTATCAGCATGCATGCTATTTTCTTCTTTACTTCTACAATGAACACAGAGATTTGTATTTATCATAAGACTTTTTAAAAAAAAAAACTCTCCCATTGGAAAAAAACAGGATTAGCATGAGAAACATTAAACTTCTCTTCCCTTGAAACTCACATTTATTGAAAATGCCTCCTCCAGCCCATTAAACTACAAGAGACACGCTGGGATTCATAGTCAAATAGTGTATGGTGATGCTTAATTAGCAGCTGTGTAAAATGGGCAAGAATTGAAACATACAAATGTGTAACTCATTTACAAACAAATTGGGACAGCCAGGATCAAATGGCACCTCAGGAGCACTGTCTGGTGAAGTGACTTGGTCAGAGTCGCACAGTAGAAATAAATATGACTGAGGGAATCAATCCCTGCACTACAGGAAGCAGCACATTAATAGTTCATAGCCTTACTCATCTAAGTACCAGACAACTGTTTTCACCAGCACAGTGCATTTCATACTTGTGTGCCTGCAAAAAAATATATTCACAGTGAGAATATAACTTGTAGACTTCACATTGCCCAATTTATTGACATCCAAATAATAAATATTGTCAGGAATCAACAAAACAAGGAAATGAAGGATCATACCCAAAGAACATGGCTCATATGATGCTCAATCAATAATTTTTCTGGGATGGAAGATGTAAGTATTTACACACACACACACACACACACACACACACACACACACACACACACACACACACACACACACACGCATTCAAACACAAGGCCATCTCTTACAGACACGTCTATGACTAAGTACTTCAGATTATCTGCCTGAGATCAATCAAGTGAATGAATAATTTAATTAATATTGGTGCAGAAATGTATCTCATCTTGCTGTTGTCAGAACCATACAGTGCAACCCACAGTAAATTCCCCCTGCCCTTTCAGCTTCTTAGCTCAGGAACCAGAGAAAGGACACAAAATCAGGAACAGACTTTATGTATTTCTTATATACTTAGAAAGTTGCTAGAATAACAAGCTTTGTATTTGTAAGCATTTTCTGAAGGATACACACCCTGAAACCTTCATGCCTAGTATTATTTAGTGACTGCATTCCACAGCAATTTTGCCAGAAAGTCACACATCTTGCAACAAGCAGAACAAAATACCTCTCAACTTCTTTTCTCAAGAATTCTGGACAAAGTCGTAAACAACATGGGATGAATGCCTAAAAAGGAAGAAGTTTTAAATATGTTCTTTTATCTGTTTCTTAAGCAGGTAAATCTACTGGACAAAATGCCCTTTTCATGAGCAGTCTAGGAGCAGTGACTTGTTCAAATTTGCACATTAGGCAGATAGAGGCGGGAGGATTCAAATACTGTACTTTTAAATACAGGAAGCAGTTTATTCATAGTCCAGGGCCTTAAGAGGCAGGAGAATAATTCACTTAAAAAGGATAAGAGAATAACAGGTACTGCATGAACACGCATTTTCTAAACAATAAGAAATACAAAACGTTGATTGGCATTATTAACTCACTGTAAGTTATTTCAGGTCTGGCAGTTGATGCAGAATATTAAGGCTTCAAGGTTTTAGGTTCATAGAAAGTTACAAGGCTATTGGCCCTAGGGCCGTTATATGCCTAGCCATGTTATACCCTTATTCCCTTATTGACTGAGTTGTATTGTCTATATTTGCAGTGCAAGTCTATGATCAGCACTGACTGTCCTTATCCAAGAGGGACATTGGTGACACCCCTGGGGTAAATTTACAGTCTCTCATCCAGTTATCTAAGTTACACTTAAATAGGATCATTGAGGAGTTCTGTTTTATGTGAATTGGGAGTTTGTTCCAGAGGAATGGCAATCTCTGGGAGGATATCTGTTTCTCCAGCATGTCCTGTTAATGCCACAGGCTAGGTTAAGATCCCTAGAGCAAGTGAATCTTGTCTTATATGACTTGTGGATGTGCAGCATTTCTGTTATGGCAGGGTCCAAGACTGCTCTGTAGGTCAAGCCCAAGTCACTTCTCAGCAGCCTTTAAGATACAGAGTACAGTGGCAGGACCTTCAGTCTGTCCATGTAGGTCATGTGTTGAAGGTCCTGAATTTTCTTGGTGAGAAACCTCTGAGGTCTCTGCAGCTGCTGCAGGTGTCTGGTGAGGTACATGCAGAAGGGACCGTTTTACTCTATTAGTGGTCTGATGAGGGATGAATACAGGGGGAGTTATAACATCCTTAGCTCTGGATGTGATGCCCTTACTAATGAGATGTGCAGCACAGAAGGGCTTCTTTACCACTGTGGTCAAGTGGTGATCGAAGTTAAAGTTGCTATCAACCTCTGTTCCCAAATCTCTCACCACAGGGTTTGAGCTAAGGGGGATACGGTTAATATTGTACTTTGGAGGGACTTCCCCTTTGATGAAATAGATGATAATGCGTTTTTTGCATTCAGTTTAAGTCTGTGGTTTTGGCACCAGTCATTTGTCTGTGTAAGCCCTTTTTGTAGTATGTCAACATCGTTGGGGGACTCAATGATTAGTACTCAGTTTGCAGTCATTGGCAAACTTGGTAAGCCACAGACCATATATTTTTGCCTGGACTTCTAAGAAATAGATTCCAAACAGTAGGGGACCCAGCACAGATCCTTGTGGTACACCACTGGTAACTGGTCTGCTGGTAGAGGTGGAGTCCCCAACTTTGACTGTATGCATTCTGTCGGTGAGCCAGTTGCCTACCCACCTAGTGACATATGGGTTAATTCCCAGCTGGGTGAGTTTCTCAATGATTCCTGAGTTGGGGATTGTGCCAAAAGCCTTGGCTCAGTGAAGATAGGCTATATGTACTGTTTTGCCTTCATCCAGGGCTTTGGTGACATTCTCAAAGAAATCTACCCTTCACAAAGCCAAATTGGGTTGGGTTAAGAGTTTGAAGGTCACCTATGTCTTTGTTGATAAGGTCCATGATGATTCTCTTCATGGCCTTGCAGTTAAGGCTGGTTGGGCTTATGGGACTATGGTTGCCAGGGTTGATTGATAGATCTCCTTTGTGCAAGGGAATTACTGTTGCTGTTTTCCACTTTGCTGGGACAAAGCGAGTACTTAGACTGTGGTTGAACAGAGTGCCAGGTGGTTCCACTAGGTCATGTTTTAGACCATTTAGTAGGCAGTCTGGGATGTTATCTGGTCACACAGAGGCCATGTTTTTGGCCATGGAGAGTGCGGTTATGACCTGCTCTTTGGAGACACTAGGTAGAGGTCTGGTGACAGTATGCTTTCGGGTATGGCTGGTGGGAACAGGGAGGGTGAAGTTTCCACCAAATCTGTCTGCTAGCCGGTTGGTGATGTCCTCAGGGTCAGTATGAGTGGTACCGTCCACTACTAGTTTGTCACAAAGCTGGGCCTCCCCTTGTGGATTACTGACATAGCTATAGAATGCCTTGTGATTATCCTTAGCTAAGGATGCTAGTTTAGCTTCATAATTGGATTTAGAGGACTTTACAAGATATCTAATTTGCTTTTTCAAGCTGTGGAGGGTGTCCTTCCTCTATTGAGTCAGTTCTCTCTTGTTCTTAGACATTAATTTCTTCCTCTTGTTGTATCACATATTTATGCTTAATGTCCACCAGGGTGGCTTTTTTTTTGTGAGGGCCTTGTTATGATCCGTTCAGGTACAGCTGAATCTATACATTTGCATAAGTGTTTATACAGGGCATTTGTGCCCACCTTTGTATAGCAGTCATTATTGGTAGCAGGGGGGTTGAAACTATTTATGCCATTGCTTAGAAGGCTATAGTTTGCTTTAGAGAATTGTTTCATCCTTTTTGCACTGGTGGGGGGTCAGGTATGTTCATTACTTCAAAAGAGACTGATTTATGATCAGACCTTACCAGGGAAGGCAACACACAGGGGATAGTCCAGAGACCCCCATATCTTGGTCAGTACTAAGTCTAGTACATTCAAGCCCCTTGTGGGGGTGCAGACTATCTGTTCCAGAGCATTTGTATTAACAAAGTCCAGGAACCTTAGGGTGACTGTGTTTGTGCTAATATATGACTCCCAATCGATGGAAGGATAGTTGAAAATGCCCATGGCCAAGGTGTTTGGCTGTATAGTGAGTGACTGAAGTAGGTCCAGGTAGGCAGAGTGGTTCTCTTGGTTGTGGTGGGGGACCTATAGCTAACAATGATATGGAAGGGGGTTTTACCTACAGTTTGTTGGACTTGGAGTAGCTCTAGCGAGTCATACTGTCTGACCACTCTTGAGGTGTATTTGTCTTTAATGAAGATGCATACAATTCCGCCTTTGGCTCTTTCCCACTTGGTTTGAGGTCTGAATATGTGGAAGGCATTGTAGCCTTGCATGGCCAGGGTGATCTCTGCAACCTTGAACCATGTCTCTGTGACTACACAGACATCGGCATCTTCCAAGGTAAGGAGTGATTCTACTGAGTGCATTTCCTGATTTAGACTCCTAGCATTAAGCAGCATAACCTTGAGTTTGTCTCTAGTGGATTTTTGTATTCAGGAATTTTGTTGTTATGACATTGCCTAAAAAAAGGCACTATGGGGGAAGCAAGTACCTTTGCCAGTAACCAAAAGCCAAGAGGTGACAGTTTAAGACCATATCTGGCAAAGCAGTGTGGTCTGTTGACCATATTTTCCCAGGCCGACAGATACTAGATCCTCCTAGATTGACACCTGAAGCTAAGCCAATTGTTGAAGTCAATCATTTTTTTTGTTTATATTGAGGCATCATCCTGGGTGAAGGTAGAGTGCTGCTTAGGGATGGGAACATATCTGCCTGGGACACATAAATTGAGAGCTCAGTCATGCCTGTCTTCATATAGTCCAGTGAGGTACATCTCAAGTCATTCACTCCAACATGGACTATTACAGAGTCATAAGGGACTTGTTGTTGAGAGACTTGAGTGTGTGCATGATTTGACAGATCCTGGCACTTGACAGGCAGCTGACTGTGACCTTCTCCAGCCTGGTGAGGGGGACATCTGTCTGTCTCGCTGTGGAGTCGCCTATGACCAAGACATATGATTTTGAGGTGTTTTCCCTTAGGGGCTTATTGGCTGAGAGACTGTAGCATGTGTATTATTATTATGTGTAGTACATTCTGTTAGGTTGGCAATGTGTGCAGTAAGTTTGTGTTTGGAAGGTCTCTAATCTTTAGGTAGGCTTCTAGCAAGTACCTCGGCTTCTAGCAAGTACCTCCGCATATGTGGGTTTATGTATTGTGAGCTTGTTATGTGCAAGAGGTGAAGTGTGTGAGGTGACAACCTGTTTGATATTTGGTTTGTTGTTATGTGAGAGAATTGATTCCAAATTAAAAGTATAGATACATCTCTCATGTTGTATTTGTTTGTTTTAGGAGTAACTGGTTGTCAGTATTCATGAGGCAATTGCTACATTGTCTCAGGATACCCATGTCAATCAGGCTGGCTAGAGAAATGGTGGGAAACTGTCCATCCATTATGTCAGGTATATACTATAGTAACTAGTGGGGAGTGGGCTAGATGGACTAAGTTTTGTTGTAAGACTAACAAAAAGCGGCTATTCTGTGGAGAGCTAGGGGTAGGAAACTGCATCAATGCTTCACAATGCTTCACAATGCACAACTGAGTTGCTCACAGGGCAGCAGTGGAATCTCTGAGCAGCTGCAGTAAACTGAGTACAAACCCACACATACATGATGCTTAAATACAAGTGAAGTTAAACGATTTAAAAAAATAACCAAAGGGAAAGCCCAAGACTAAGCCTTATTCCAATAATCAGTAATCCCCAAAGGGTGCAGGGGGGACTTCTTAATGTAAGATGGCTGGTTTTAGTGCTCAGATGGTACTAAACAGTCTAGATTCAGCAAGCCTGAATCTAGCCTATGCTATAAAATGCAGAAGTACTAGAAATTCAAAGTGCAGAAAATCACAGTCACAACAGCAAAAAAAAAAAAAAAACCCAGTTTAAATAAAGCAACAATTCAGTAGAATAGTCCCACAAGAGTGTAGACCACAAACCTTCCTAGTGTGAGATAACTGTTCTGGAACACAAGTGCTTAAACCAGAACAAAGACACTTAGAATAACAGGCACAATAAGCCTTTATCAGCAGTTCCCAGCTCAGATGGGTGTAGGCTGCACTCTCCTGCCACAAGAGTCTAATGGGGGAAGATGGTTTGATTCTTTAGCAAGTTACTTATCCAGCCAGTGTTCCTAGGGTATCCCTGAGAAGCTGTGGACATAATCAGAGAGGTTTGTATGGGTTTTCTGAAACTTTAATAACTGGTATTATTGAATATATTCCTCAGTAATATATAAGGCAATCCTTTACTCCATGATATCCAGTTCAACTTATTCCAGTCTTGAATCTGTTTACTCCATGATCTCTAAGGTGGAGAGGGATGGACACACACACACACATACATACACACACACACACACACACACACACACACACACACACACACACACACACATACACACACACACACACACACACACACATTTGTGAAATACAATGCCCAGATTTACTTCTATAATGGCAGTGGTTACTGCCTTTCTAACAGTGTCATTTCCAAAAATAGACTGTGCTGTACAACATCATCAAAAAAGACTTTTTCCAACCAAACTGTACTGTAGTGAAAAAAGACTAAAATGTCATTTTCTATCTAAAAAAGACTGAGCTGTACCGGATTTCATTTTTGAATGAGACAAGCTCCAGGAAGTCTCTCTTATTGGCTTAAATGCTTTACATATTAGATAATGAGAGAGTCTGGAGTTGGGGGTTATCCACATCCCAGCAATGCAGAGTGGACCAGCCCAGGTAACATGTTTACCTTTCAACCTGCAGAACTGAAAAATCTGGAAAAAGATCATTGAAAATTAGGTACATCCAGTCAAAAAAAAAAAAAAAGATAGCTAATTAGCATAAAATGTACATGCCCTACATCATAACTCCTCCCCCATCCACTAGGATTGTGGAATACCACCATTCAAAAATACAAGTTTTAAAAAAACTAAAATGATAACATAATTGAAAATATATTTTACTATGAAATATGACATCTAGGGTGACCTGCAGTGGAGAAATGAATCATTGTCATTATTAATCATATTTGCATATTTCTATTCATACTTTCAGTACTGAGAAATCATTATGTTATTGATGGGAATGGAATGACATGTCATTGTGGGAGACAGACAAAATATACTGCCACTTCAAATTCAAAAAAACCCATACTAGAGATATTCCTAATAATTATGAAGTTGCTAAATGAAAGTATGGAAACCTAAGTACCATGCCACATAGTGGAATATTTTCACAGAGAAACTGCCTGTCGATTGGAATTATTTCAAAGAAGATCAGGAGGTCTGCTATGCTTGAACACATTCCTTCTCTCTCTGACCTGCTACCCACTTCTGATGTTTCTTGTTATACTGTTTGAATAACCAACAAATAAGGTCTGATATAAAACAGATCTTAAGCTATAACTGAGCAGATATGAGGCAATCCTAAAACAGCTGAGATTTGGATTATGATATCATGCAAATGACCATTCTTGAAGAAGGATACAAGTTCTTAAAATTTAAATAATGAAATTTTTGTATTTAGACATTAACTGGTAATGTATAGTACTCCTGTTAAACGATATTCCTACTAAAATAACATGTGAATGGTTACAAATTCAAATCATTCAAAATTGCTCTCTCACCTTCTCAACATTTAATGATGGAAATACAGTGCACTGCTGGGCAAAAATCATTTATAATTTGTGGGTAAATACTGCAGTCTAATCTCTTGTACCGCTGTACTTGCACCCTAGCAAGTACAAGAGTTCACTAACAGAGCAAGACACACTTAGCAGGTTCATAATAATTAAAAAAAATTTAGCATAAAATCCCATGTAAAGTGTTGGAGCCACCAGTGAAGCTTGATCAGCTTTCTGCCATAACCTCGATAAACAATATCTATTAACAATATCAATTACTAGACTTATGATCTGACAATGATTGTTTGCTCACTGTACTGTTCCAGTGCAGTAAGAAAGGTCAACAGCTAAGCTACAAGAGCATATAAATCCAGAAGAGGATATTATAAACCTGGGAAAGCAATAATTTCAAAATCCTGCAAAACATACCTTCCTCAGTGTGACAAATGGGGATACTGCCAGCACGGCTATCTGGAATTTCATAAATAATTATATGTCCCTTGTGAATATCAACATGATTTACCTATCTATATCAAACAAAGCTCCTCATTAGCACTCTTCAAGAAAAATCTTGATGATTGGATGGGAAATAGGAAATTCACCTTAGGGATCACCTCTGTGGCTCTGCACGACAGTGGCACAGGAAAATAATTTTCTTGGGTGGCAAAAGCCAGGGGACCTTTTTGGCTGGGCTTGTATAGGCCCCAGGGCCGATAGCCTAGTACCTACCTACCTATGAACCTATATTAGTGTGACAAAGAGAGATACTGCTAGCACAGCTATCTGGAATTTTTAAATAATTATATGTCATTTGTGAATATCGACATGATTCATATAAGATGTTTGTGTTACAAATGTTTTAGAGCTGTTTGTACAGACGTGTGCTGAAGAGAATTTTTACAAAATGCTGTTTAAATGTATCCACAGTGTACCCTACTGGAATAGAACAGAAATGTATATGTACTATTGTAACTGTTTAAATGTATATATTTTAACAGTGGAAACTGGAACACAGGAGGTTAACTGCAGAAAATAGCTGAAATTAAATTACTTAATGGCAGCAAAGAAACACAACGTCTAGAACTAGGGAACTTTCTGTATTGTCTTGGAAGTGTTTTATTGTTTTATGAAAAAGCCCTTGCTTATGTATTTTTCCAGGTAGAGGCTAAATGCTACCAGCTGCCATCATCAGTGTTTGGTTTGAGCCTGGGGGCTGAAGTCAGATGACAAGAAGTGATGACATTCTGCAAGTTATCCCAGCAGTAATATTTGAGATATTAATCTGAGAACTCTCTGAGAGAAAAACAGCATTCTGTATTTTGTCTTTGACCTGACGACAACTAGACAAGATCCATTCACCACACACTTGCCTTGCTGCTCTGATTAATTAAGTGTACTAGGGTATAGCAATTCTCTTAGATATAGTCAGGAATATAGCAAAGCTTAGCTTAGATGTTTTTCTTTATTTATTTGAGACTGTCCTGCAATGTTCTTTTAAATATTTCCTGTGATTTTGAAGTCTGATGTTACTGTAATTATATACTGTGTATTTTCTTGTTCTTTTATTATTTATTATTAAATATATTTAAACCTTTCATTGTGGCTGGTCTGTCTAGAGGAATTTAAGTTCTGAGAGTACTTGCATATTTATTTGGTGACACTATGTAGGCCACTCCTGATAGCCTTGCTCTTGGTCAAACTACCATTTGTATTAACAGTAGCATTACACAGTAAGATTGGACACCCTTTGTTAAGGGCCTTAAAGTAGCTGATAAGGAGTGATTGGTGGCAGGGAAAACTACCTTATAGTCTGGGTAGAAGGGGGCATAGCTAGTAAACTTGTGCCAGCCTTTCCTAGGTGTGTGTATGTATAAATCAAACCTCAAAGAGAGTGTGTGTGTCAGCTACTTGGGAAGAGACACAAAGCACTGGTTGGACAAAGAGGGTGCTAAAGGTCTTGGCTTGGTCACTCACCTGAGATCTCATCTCTATAGCTGTGCCAGTGGGAGTCTAACTGGGGATCTGGAGAAAGAGGGAGAAACCAGCACTGGACTGACTGTGGTCTCTGTGTGCTCTTAAGGGAAATTGCACTTGATGCAGACAGCTTCATCTAGAAATACTGTGTGTGTACCTGTCATCCTCCCAATGTACACCCCCCCCCCACTGGCGCCAGTGGTGAGGATTGAGGTTCCTTGATTACTGGTTCAGTGGTGGGGTGTCACACCCTGAAAAAAAATCTGTTCAGCAGAAAAGAAATGGTACCACTGTCGAATGACCATGAAAACAAATCAATAATAATTAATGACTGTGCCTAAGAGAAAAACAGAGCACTTTCTCAGAGGCTACAGTCTAATTTATCTAGTCACTGATTCCTTAGACTTTCACTAACATTATTTGCTACATTTCGACATATATGAAGAGGGGTGAGAAGACCTTTCCTACCATACAGCAGCTGTACTGCTGGTACACCCAAAAGTCTGTCCAGGAAATGCATCCTCTTCTTCATCGCCTGTCACCAGCCTTGTACCTAATTTTACCCTGTATTGGATTTTCCAGTAGGCAGCTTCCTAAAACTAGGACTGAGTCAAACCGCTTGATAAAAATTCTCCATTTAGTCAACCAGTCACAGAGATAAAATAATTTTGTGCAATTTGATCAATCTGCTCACAATACCAGCTCAGTAGCATTTACTTTATGACTCAGGCCATTAGCTAACTCACAACCATGTTACCTTTTTCTGTAAGCCAAAACACCAACTTGTACTTCTTGCTATAAGGCAAATGTGAAGGAAACTAAAATCTAGGTTGGGCTAGCTTATAAAAAAGCATGCTTCTCATAATCAGATAATTTAAAAAGTTAAAATAATACATCAGCACCAGCTCTGCTTCACTTTATTAAGCGTTGAATGGAGCATAATTTCTTTATCTCTCCCAGTCTCTGACTACCTATGCAGCTTTTACCCATGTTAGAATATTGACTGTAGGTCAGTGAGGATGCAGGAAGTAGAGGTGGTGAAGGTGGATGAGTTTAAATACTTGGAATCAACAGTTCAGAGTAATGGTGAGTGTGGAAGAGATGTGAAGAAGACAGTACAGGCAGGATGGAGTGGGTGGAGAAGAGTGTCAGGAGTGATTTGTGACAGACGAGTACCTGTAAGAGTGAAAGGGAAAGTCTACAAGAGGGTAGTGAGACCAGCTATGTTATATGGGTTGGAGACAGTGGCACTGACAAAACAGCAGGAGTCAGAGCTTGACGTGGCAGAGTTGAAGATGTTAAGATTTGCACTGGGTGTGACGAGGATGGACAGGATTAGGAATAAGTATATTAGAAGGTCAGCCCAGGTTGGAAGGTTTGGAGACAAAGCCAGAGAGGCAAGATTACATTGGTTTGGACATGTGCTGATGAGAGATGCAGAGTATATTGGGAAAAAGTTGCTAAGGATGAAGCTGCCAGGTAACAGGAAAAGAGGAAGGCCTAAGATAAGGTTTATGGATGTGGTGAGAGAGGACATGCAGGTGGTTGGTGTGACAGAGCAAGATGCAGAGGACAGGAAGAAATGGAAACAGTTGATCCTCTGTGGCGACCCCTAATCGGAGCAGCCAAAAGAAGAAGAAAAAGAAGCATACTGACTGTAGGTAGCCTACTAGACCATGTGAAAAAGAATTATCTTAAAGCTGCAGCTGTTCCAAAATCATAATTTAAAGATTCATGGCAGCCTATTACTTGAAACCCAGATCTGGTATTTTCCAAGAAAGTCAGGACCATCGAGAGATATGTAATACTGTGTATTGCAGTGAGAAGTGGAGGGTCCTCCTTAGGCATGGAAACCTATTTTGTCTAATCGTCTCAGTCGATGTAAGGCTGACATTAGATGTAGCTTACAAAAAACACACAGTCATTAAGTAAAAGGTTTAGAATCTCCTGTTTGCATGGCTTAACAGAACAAAAATAAGGGCTAAAGGAAAATACATCAATTAGATACAGAGGGACAAACCTAACTAAAGAATCCCACATGCAAAGTGCAAATGGATGGGCAGAAATGCACATGCAGATATAAAAGCCAGGTAATGAATTTTTGGTTGATCTAATTGTTCTCACTGCAGACAAAGGGACTGTCTCACAACCTACTGACTTTTATTCATTTAATATTTGCAAACAGATGCGTGCACATTGTGTCCATCATGAAAATTTTATTGTATAGCAGTAAGTGAGTCAAAAACGTAAATGACTTTCTATTTAGAGTACATTGCAATATATGCAAAGATTTATGTTTAAAACCTTGCATAACATAGAAAAGGCTAAGATGCAGTACATAGCATTAAAAGACCAGTGGCAATTATTTTAGAATTATTATTTATTTTATTATTTATTTATTTATTTACATTTGTTGACCGGGAAATCCGACTGGACACAGGTCCATTTTCAGTGGAGGCCCGGAGAGAAAAGCTCCACAATAAAAACAACAATTAAACACAACAATTAATTACAAGTTACAAGAAGTATGGTAGATTTTCTTTAACAATAGTAGTAAACAGTTATAGTTCAAAATGAAATTAAGTATTTAGTTAAATGGTATAACACTTATATCATTGGTGCCATAAAGACTAGCAAGAATTTTAATAGCTGACCTAGCAGCTATTACTCTTGAATAACAGTGGCTAAGATTACAGCTGAGATATAGGTTTACAAGCAATGTATTTGGCTGCAATCCGAGGTAGTTAGAGGGGTGGATGAAAGGAATTAGAGAGGTTGGGGTAGAGATGTTAGAGAGGTTTGTTACAGGGGCATGCCCAGTGCTCTTTTAGATGAGATTTTAGAGCAGCTTTGAAGTTAGTGCATGATGGCACAGAAGTTATAGTGTGAGGAAGGGTATTCCAAAATTTTGCTATGGAGTAGGAGAAGAGAGCTTCTCCAGCAGAGTTCCTGGTTCTAGTTGCCTGTAATTGATTTTTGTTGCTGGAGTGTAGTGGTCTGGTGGTATGATAGGGTTGGAGTAGATTTTGGAGGGAGGGGACTTTTAGAGGATGATTTAGTAGTTTGTGGGTGAGTGAGAGTTGGTACCATTGAAGGAGGTGAGTGAGTTCTAGACAGCCTAATTCAGTACGTGAGGTGCAGTGGTGGCTACGATAGTTTGCTCCAGTGGCAAACCTTGCTATTTTGTTGTAGTAAGCTTTGAGTTTACCTAACTCACTTTGCCTTAGGTTGGTAAATATTGGAGAGGTGTAGAGTAGAGTGGGGATAAAGTGGCTATTTGCAGCTGAAAACTTAGCTGTTTTAATGAGGAATTGCTTATTTCTGTATAAAGCTCCTAGTTTTTTGTGTACTTTTTTATGGTTAATGAGATGTGGATTTCAAACTTGAGGTTATTGTCAATTTTGACTCCAAGTAGTTTAGTGTGGTCTGTCGGGGGGATAATGGTGTTGTCACTGGCTTTAATATTAAATTGGTGGGTGTTTAGATTGTGTTTGGTGGGTTGGAAGATGAGGAGTTTTGTTTTGTTTTGTTTGGATTAAGTATTAATTGTGCATCTGAAAGCCAAGTTTCAACTGAGGAAAAGGCTTCCTGTGTGGTCTTTTGAAGTTCAGGTAGGGACTGGGCTGAGCAGATGATGGTGGAATCATCTGCGTTCTGTATGAGAGTGGCCTGTTTGGTAGCAGAGGCTAGATTATTAGTGAATATGGAGAAGAGTAAGGGCCCAAGGATGGATCCTTGGGGAACACCTATTGAGACAGGAAGTTATGCCAAACAACGGATTGATGGCGGTCAGTCAGGTAGATCTGGAACTAGCTTGTGACAGATTGAGAGAAGGATAGAGTATTGAGGACGGTGATGAGTTATTTATGAGAGACCATGTTGAATGCTTTAGCTAGGTCTAGGAAAGTTGCAGAGGCGAAATAACCATTTTTTTATGTTGAAGGATTGTATTAGTGAAAGCAAGTAAGGCAGTGGTTGTCCTGTGGTATGGTCGGAAACCATGTTGTGTGTTAGATAGGAGGTTGTTAGTAAGGAGGTAGTTTAGAACTTGAGAGTGAATGCATCTCTCAAGTATTTTTGATAGAGGAGACAGAATAGCTAAGGGCTGTTAGTTGGTGAATTCTGTCGAGGGCCCACCCTTGTGGACGGGGATAATGTAGGGGTATTTTCCATTATGAAGGGACATAGCTTTCAGATAAAGATCGGTTAATAAGGATTGCAACTGGATAGGCTAGGGCTTCAGCTGCAATTTTAAGGTACTCAGCTGGGAGGTTGTCAGCTGCTAGTTTTGTGGGCTTTAGTTTCAATAAGATTTTTTTAATATTGGAGGTAGGGATAGGAGAGAAAGCGAATGCAGTGGAGAGGTTACTAGGTGTAGTTGGAGGGGGTAGGTGAGAGGGGTTGTGTTGTTTTGCTAGTGATAGAACGGTTTGTGTGAAGTGAGTGTTGAAAGAGGTGGCAATGTTTTCAGAGGAGTTTGCTTTGTTTGGTGGAGGGGTTCCTACTTTTCCTGGGTGGAGGATGGAGTTGACGGTTGACCAGAATTGTTTAGAGTTGTTTTGGGTGGAGTTCAGGGCAGACTGGTAATATAGGATTTTTGTCCTGTTTTATTAATTTTTTGACTTTGTTACGTAATTCACAGAATTTCTGTCTATCAGAAGGGCTTTTTGTCTTGCGCCAGTGATTCCAGGCTCTATCTCGGTTTTTCATTTCTGATCTAGTGGCTTTTTGTAGCCATGGGGAGGACTGGGCTTTAACTCTAGTAAATCTTGTGGGCGCATGAGTGTCTAGGACTTTAAGGAAGGTGGTATTGAAAAATTGGACAGCGTCATCAAGGTTGAGGTATTTTAGTGAAGTCCAGTTGCAGTTTTTTAGGGCTGAGATGAAGTTGTCAGGGTTAAAGTTTACTTTATTACATATTTGCTGATAGATAATGGGTTTAGCCTGATATATGTGTTTTTTGGGTAGGAAAGTTGGGGTATGATCACTGAGGCCATCCAGTAGGCAGCCAGCTGTGTATGACTGGGGGCTCTTGCTGACTAGTATCCAGTCAAGAGTAGAATGCTTGTTGGAATTCTTATTTATTCTGGTGGGTGTCTGGATAAGTTGGAAAAAAACATGAAGATTTAGATGGTGGGCTGTATGGTGGTTGGAACAGGATAGCCAGTCTATATTAAAATCACCTTATATTATGGTTTCCTGTGGAAGGTGATGATTTACCCAGCGTGGCATGCAAAAACAACTTCTCATGGCTCTGTGTACACAGTCTGCTCTGGCATACCTATTGGTTAATGCCACTAACACTACTGACTGGTTGTCAGAATGAAATCTAATCCTGTTTGGGAGCTGTTCTCCCCCCTGATGATGAGGGTGACCAGGTGGGCATGATCTCAAAGAATGTAATGTCTCTTCTGACTTCACTCTGCCAGTGTGCTGGCCACAAGGTGGAAAACAATCTTCCTGCCAAGAATCTCCTCATGTCACTGAACCCTAAGTTGGTTTATAGTTCAGTGTCCTCATCCAATACCCAGCTGTTGTCCTGCCAAAATGTAATGTTATTGAAGTTACTTAAAAAAAACAATAGCCATGTGTCCATGTCTGCCTTCAGCTCTTGTACTGTCCTCACCAGGTGGTATTTTCTCTTGACTCCTTGAGCAACCTTGCCAGACCTCTATGAAAGTAGAGCCAGGGTAATGGCCCAGCAGGCAAAGTTGAGGAAGGCTAGCAGCTCCATGATGTCTCCCATCCTTCCTTTCTTTCTGGTGCTCATCTCCAGGATCCTGCCCAGCAAAAGGCAGATAGTTTGAAGTCTGGTATTGATCTCAAATCCAAAAAAAAATGATAACCTTGGCTGGACCATCTTTCTTATCCCCAGGCAGGAGTACCCTCAGGTCAGAACATGCTTCCTGAATCTATATACTCCCCTTTTCATACTGTCCAGGGATAGGCCCATGATCAAAAAATCATCTAAGTGGAAGACTGCTGTGCACCAATTTTTCTCTCTCTGCCAGATCCAATGCAGGTCTGTACTGAATTTCTCAATTATGACACAGGCCACAACACAACCCATTGCCATGGCCTTATCAAGGTAGAAATGACCCCAAAGCTTCATCTCCAACAGGTGGGAGACATCTAGGTGAATTGGCAGTTGGCAAAAAGCAGATTAGATGCCCAGATTCACAATCCATATGATTCCTTTTCTTTTGAGTATAAAAATGGTGTCATTTAATGACATGTACCAAACTCTAACATCTTTTTTAATTATAAATTCATCAACTGATTCACCCTCTGGGAAGGACAGGAGGTGAATTAGCACTCACCCAGCCTCTTTTGGGGAACTAGTTCAAGAAAGTAGGTCTTGCACCTTGGAAATGATAAGGTTTCAAATGGGCTGGACAACCATCCTAGATGGACCTCTTTGTTTAATATTTCTTTTACCAACTGTTCTGTACCTTTTTTGATGCCAGGTTACTACAAAGCTTGTTATCTGGTTTTGGACTTCCCTGCAGTTGGTCAAACGTTGCAATTACTGAAGAGAAAAAAAACTAGTACATATGATCAAAAGGCAGATGATCACATGCAGCATGTTGTTTTCTGTGCAAAACTGTGGTGCAGAGGGGACTGGAGACTTTACCCTTTCCCACTTTATTGCAGTCTCTGAGTTGGAATATATAATTAGCAGAGGGTGTGTGGGCCCCTCCAAAAATGTTTAGAGTGTGTTTCCTTTGTTTTTCGATTGGCTAATTCACTATTTGTGCTCAATCGTTTGCCATTCAACAATGTGGTTTTAATATCTAGTGTATGACTATCAGTTTTAAGTGGACTTTAATCTTACAGCCCAGCCAAAACCTGCAATGAGGTCTCTGGCACCATCTCTGTCTGGGTAATGTACCAGTATCCTCTAAAGTACTCTAATTCTGACTGGAGAACGACCCTGATTGTCTGCCTGGCATGACAGGCACCTCACCCCAACCTTTCACACACCCCAAGTGAAGTCTCTGGCTCGTGGTCTAAATTCTTCTGATTGTAAAGTTCCTGTTCCTTCTTGCCTCCATGGACAACTGGGCACCTCTTGTCACCCTCCACAGTGAATGCTCAGATGACACCCACCATATCATATGCACTAGTGTAAAAACAGCAAGCTGTCCAATGGCATTTTTCTGCATTGACCATACAGCAGGCAAGACACGCCTGCCTCATGGCTTGCTGAAATGACTATGTTACAAGAGGCTTGTCTTTAGTGGCCAGTCATGTGTCCACATGTTTCATTTCCCATCGTAGCGTGGTATACAACTATTTTAGGTTTCTGAATTTCTGATCATACCACAGTACCATGTCATGTTATGTCCCTACCTGCACTTCTGTGCTTCTGTGAGGGTTATAAAATATGAAATCCTGGGCATCCCCTACTGTGGCTCCCCTCTAACATAACTGCCTTTAGATATATGAAACCTGTCACCCAATTATACCAATTCCTGATTTCTCCCTTTGGAATTTAGCTTTTACCCAATCTTGCCAGTGATGTTGTTAGCTCCTTGTTACTATGTTCTTCATTGTCTATAATCCTCTGAACAGCTGTCTCAGTTATAAGGTTGAAAACCTCTACATATACAACTCTTCAAATGTTTTTATTTTACAGTTCTTTCTATGTGTGCAGTCAGGTTGCATGCATTTTAAGCAACTTCAAGGGATGGTACACCCCTGGGGCTGCTTCCCCTGTACAATACACCCCCTTCCACAGTTCTACACATATCCTATTTGTTCCATTAAGGGAACTCAGTGTAGTCATTCTCCCTTGTAGCTCCTGCCTGTCTGTGGGCTAGGCATTGAGCCTCCCTGCACTTCACTAGCACTGTATGTTTATCTCCCTAGCATCTCTTGTATCACTGTCCAGCCTTTTCCAGGTAGATTAACCAACAAATATTCCCTGAAATCAGGACCCTAACCTAGCAGGGTCTCTTGAACTACCACATTCAGCCCTCCACCACTGGTAGGTATGAAATATGTTCCTCTGGTGGCCTGGTTTTAGTGTCACTACCACAGCAGCTTTGTCTCTTCATCCTTATCTGAGAATATGTCCACTCCCCATGGTTTGCTGGTTCAATCTGGCACCTTTCCTTCTCTGACTGAATGCTGAGGTTTCCTGGATAGTCCTCTTCCCTAGCCACCTCATCTAACAGGAAAGTAATCTTACTCCTTACATTCTACCTTTCCTGTTACTCCTGCATTCTTTGTGTTTGTAAAGTGAATACAGTAGCCTTCATAAAGCTGGCCTAAACCCCCACTGCTCCTTTTGCTCATATCTGTTAGTTAATCTTACTTGTGTATAGCGGCCCATCTTTCTAGTACTTCCATCTTGGCCATGTGTATTTTTCTAAGGGTTAGGACTTGACTTCACACTACTGATCTTGCATACTGTAATGAGAAAATGAGGGGGGGGGGGGTTACTTAACTGAATGTATCACCCTTCATTTAAAAACTGACCTACAGAAGGGGATGGACCAATAACTTTATCAATATAACTCAATATGTTGTCCACCCAATGTAGTCTCAAATGCAGTGTCATGCAGTGACCTCTCCATTCTCAGTGTCCCTGCAGCCTGTATAACATATCAACAGTCGCTGTGGTTAACTAAGTCCAACAATCAAATACAGCTTTAAATGTCTAGTTATTAGCCTATGTAACTGGCAGCTTAACAAGCTGTATTGTGCCATACACTCACTGATAGCATGCAGTCTAAAACACAATTTTCTGTCAATATTCTACAATTCGCTATAACCCTACACATTTTAGTAATTAAACCACAGTTATGTGGAAAAATTCTGGACATTTTGATCAAACCTGAACCACTGAAGGTCTGCTGCTGTACAAAAGTCTACATTATAATCTATGAAATCTACCCAGTCTTTTGTGCATCATGTTTCATACTAAATCACCACGTCACTTATTGAACTGCTATAACTTTAAAATTAGCATTATTTTTCCTATTACATCACCGGGAGAGTTAAGTCATTATTTTTTCCAATAGTTTCTTTCTGCTAAAAACTCCATAGTGAACTTCTTTCTGTAGCTGTCAGCAAGCCAACCATTAATGAGTTGCACTATCTTGGACTGCCATGTCTCATTTGTACTTAAAACCTGGCTCTAGAAACTGAAGGTTGTTAATTCACATTTGATACCTTTGTTATTTGAGCTTATGAGGTAAAATTGTAAAATGTTAGTCTGCCATTGAATAGTTAACTTCCCACTTGAATAAAATTGTTAGTAAACATTTACCAGAACTCTGCTGTTGAGTAATATGCATCAATATTTTTTACCATGGATATTTCTGCACATTCTTACTTAAAGATTGTGCAGCAGACCTTACTGCAAGGTTCATTTTAAGAACTTATGTCATTTCTTCAAATTATGACATCACCATTCTCCCTTAAAATGACTGTCTGGAAAACCACTGTTACTGCAATCACAACCAGTCCTACTAGTGTAGCCCTCACCTCATCAGATGCTCCAGAAATAGGATTAATTCATTTACTTATTTATTGTTTTTGGTTTCTGTGTTTGCCTGGGGAGAAAAGCTCTTGTGATGTACTGAACGAAAAAATCATAACTTAATATTCAGATTACAATAACACAGTTGGAAAAAATATTACAATAACCAGAAGGAAACTAAAATTAAAATAATTGTTTGATGTTGAGTTTTAACAACAGATAAATATACAATTATATAGCCATCAAGATTTATGTATAAGGGAAGATTGCAGAGTATACATACAAACAGTGTCCAGAAATGGAATGCATCGGCAGATGTGGTTCATCACAGTTAGCACTGGTCTTAGAATTAGGTTGATAACAGGAGTGAAAATTGGTACTATAGTGCTGGCACTGTAAGCTTATGAAATGGAAGAAAATTGTACAATGGATGGAGGGCTTCGAAAGAAGAGGCAGAGAATAAACAAGGTACATTTATACAGAGTATATGAAAATCGTGTGAGTTGTTAGGAAGGTTTGGAGAAGATAACGTTTCTTCCACTGAGTGTACTGTCCCTGGTGAGTAGCAAAGGCAGGGCCATGAGTTGAGTAGATGTATTTTGGCTTTTGAAAGATTTTGAGAGTGATCCTTTTTAAGATGGAAACGGATAGAATTACAGAGTTTAGATACATACTTTGAGTAAAGTGAATCCCCAACAGAGTTGCTGGATTTGGATATGTTTAGTAGGAGTTTGTCAGTGGTGCACAGAGACCTGGGTAGTGTGTAAAACTGGATGATATTTTTAAGAGAGGGGCACTTGTTGGGCTTTTATTTGAGGTCATATATTGTGATCAGTTGAGTGTACGTTAGTATTATAATTCTAGCCATTGCAGCTCTTTGAGGGCAAGGTAATGGTGGTTCCAGTGGGTGAGGCTGGTAGCAAAGTTAGCTACCTCATGAATATTATTATTCTAGCTTGCTTAGCTGGGCAGAATGTAAATTGCTAAATATGGGGGCAGCATATAGAAGATGTGGGAATAGGATGATAGTAGTAACATGTTTTCTGGTAGAATTGGTCAGATAAGGTTTAATCCTTTTAAGAGAGCTTAGCTTTTGTTGAGCTTTTCTTTTTAACTGTTTGCAGGATGTGGAAGTCAAATTTCATGTGCTCATCTATGTGTATGCCTAACAACTTTGTTCGTGGGACAAATTTTATTTAGGTGCTGTTTGAGGAGAATATGTAAAAATAAAGTTTCAGGGTTATAAGTTGTTTGAGTCAATGAACTCCATGTAGGCTCGGTGTAGAGTCTACACAGAGTGTATCTGTGTACAAGGCCATGATGTGCTCTCAGCAATGAGCAATGTATATTAAAGATGAATGGCAGGCCAAAGTGAGGTTTTGCGGTGCGTCCCAGTAGTGTTGGCCATGAAAGCTCATAGAACAACATGGATAATAAATGTACAGGAGTGCACTGACAGTCTACCCCTACACCTCAACCTCTTAGAGCAAGAAATCTGTACAAAGCCATTAAATAAAGTGGGGCAAAGGCCAAAAAATAGGCACATAGGGATGGATTGTCCTTATAAAAGCAGACAGTTAACAAAATAAAACGATGCATTTGCATGCATTTTCTGAAGATTATGAAGTCCAAAACAAAAGCATCTGTCATTATTTAGTGACCCTGAATAATTATTTCAAAACCACAAATTATGTGAGAAACACTGCAAAAATATCAGTCAAAACCCTGGTAAAACTGCCAGTGCTAATTATATATGTATACTTTGGCTTTTCTGCTATTTTTTTTGCCATGTTTTCATGATGTGATGCAGTATTTGGCTATGCTTACCTTGTTTGCGCAACCAACATCCATATATCAGACATGACCCAGACACCCAAAAATAGAAACTGGATGCTTTCAATTGCTATTGCTTAGCAGTGCTGGGCATCAAGCAAACCCAGTAAGCAGGGCGGGGTACACTCATGACCACATGTAACTAATCCCGTGGCGACATGTGTTGAGTGTTGCACTGGAGTGCAGATGATCCCTGGTTCTAGTTCAGGTATGCAAACTTTATACTGTTGTAACATTGCAGCTAATACAAATAAAGTGTTACTATAATGAAATAATCATGGAATTGCATTGGTTGAAAGTTATTTGCTGATACGTTCAAAAAAGCTGTGTGCCACTTAGCATCACACAAACCAATGCAGTTGTTTTACCATGTTTGCACAATGGTAAGCGGTCCACAGCTTTTTCAAATATATCAAAATGCAGACAGTGCATACTCTCAGTAAGTGCAATTGGCCAGAAAACATATTTAAAGGTGAATTGGTGGGAATTGAACTTTAGACATTGAGATTGAACTTGTGCAGATATGTCAGATGTTGGAGAGAGTGTGTGATTCACAGCACAGCACTGGGGTGTCCAGGAGTCCAAGGTCTTTACTGAGCTCCTGGTTAAGAATCATGGGTCCCGCCTCATACAGGAAAACTATACAGGCTTGCAACATAATTCCGAAACCTGGACTAGTTTGACAAGGGCTCTTACCAGTGTGACTGGTATTCCATGCACTGGGGAATGATATCATCACAATTTTGATGAGCCCCCACAGGAGGAAATGGTATACCCTTGATTGGTGGATCAGGGAGTGTCAGGCAGGGAGCACCCCAGAGATGTATATGTTTGAATTTCATTTAGTACTCATAAATAGTCAAGCTGAATATGGTAAAAACTGGTATTCATAATGCTTTTTCCCTTTTTCTACAGCTGCAGAAGATAGGGCTACAAATGTGAGGTCCCATGTGAGGTGATTGGCTAGGATGTATTAAGCATGTATGTAAGCATAATTATATAAAGTACTGTTATCGCAGCCTTAACAACTAAGTTATAAATGGATTAGTTGTTATATCATACAGTTGTATGAAATTGGGAATGGATATCTGAACTATAAAAGCAAGTATGCCTGCATTACTCTGCAGCATAGTTTTCAACTGTACTTATTTTTGCTGAATATCCAGATTTCTGAATCATTGTTATAGTCTGTTCACTGTAACATTTATGGTTGTCTGGCAAGTAATTTATATTGAAATCAATAAATAAAGAGTGTCAAAATGTATGTTAACACAAATCCTATGCAACTATCCATGTGTGTAAGAGCAATATTTGAAATATGTTCCTAGTTTTGGGTCATTGTACACCCATTATTTTGTGCTATGTCAAGATATCCTGCTGTAAAAGGTGGAGAGATATAGTCTGCAACACAAAAAAACAGGTGCGCATTCTCAGATAACAGTGAACATGAATATATAAAGTGTAAAAGGAAAGAGTGCTTGCATTATGTTGTATTCCAAAGGAAAAGTACAGTATTACAGTAGTCACTGCTTATGGGTTCAAATACCACACTCCCCAAATTTAAAACTCATCTGATTACAATACTGTTTTAGTTTGTCATCAATAAAAAATACAGTCCTGTTACATAATCATCATTATAGCATTTGAAGTGCAGACCTCCAGACCTGTGGCTTGAATGGCCTGCTGTCAAGTATAATCACTGTGCATGGAACATGCACATGTGCAATATATGCACCCATGAATGATTGCCTGATGCAATATGATATGTACTTTAGTGTGTATGTGTTAGGAACATGGTAGTATTCCAAGTAATAAAGAAATGCCTTAGCAGTTGGTATTGTGAAAGTAGAATGCAACAGAATAGAATAAATTGTAGAACACTTTGTATATTATCTGTGAAGTTACTAATGTTCTCCTTTTTTTTCTCTCACTCAACCCTTCTCTTCTTTTTTATGGATTTCTTATTTTGTAGTATTATTTTATTGTTTATATATATGTATTATTATTATATTTATATAATCATATTTTTATTATTATATTATTTGGTATTACTTTTATTTTGCTTATTATGTGTAATTTTATATTGCTTTGTTGTTAAATCATTTTTCATTTTTATTATTTGTCATTGTGCTTGTAATTATATTATTTAAAACTTTTAATAATGATTTATTATTGTTTCTTCATTCTTTATTAGTTTCATTTATTTTGGTTTATGTTTTATTTCATTTTTGGTTTTAATTTTATTTATGTTATTACTACAGCACAGCAGGGTAGGCTGGTTCCCTATGATCTGCCTACACTCGCTCCAACAGCTGAAAAACCAAGACCCAGCACTTCTGTGCTGCATCCTGGTGGCACTGCCCTGCTGCCCCTGCCCTACCTTGACCCTCAGATAGTACTGCCCCAGAGGCCAGGACTGTGGCCTCATCTGGGAGCAGAGGCAGAGGGGGTGCATTCATCACCCAAGTGGAGTTGGCAGGTGTGGTGCATAGGATTATGCACCTGACCATGGGCACATGCCTACGCCGGATGGAGAGCCTGCTTTTCATCCTGGTATGGCAGACTGGGTATAGGGTCAGACGAAAGTCCAGTGGGTGAGGATATGAGTTACACTGTTACTGTACCTGACACCCATGGGACCTCGATCTCCCGCCCCGATCAAGGTGTTCAACCCCCTCTTGTGTCATTCACAAACCCTGTCTCTTTTGCTGTATATCTTGTCTATCTGCAAATGCTTCCTCACCTTCCCAACTTTCCTGCTCCAGACATGCCTGTGTCCCTTCTCCAATATTCCACTCTCTCCTTAAAGAAAAGGTTCCCATTGACTTCACAATGCAATTTTGTTGTTGTCACCTCTCTGTCTGGTGGTGACAGTCCAAATTCAGCTAAGAATTTGTACATGTGCCCATTTGTTACTGTTGAAGAAGTGGATAGCTATGGTTCTTAGCTACACCCCCTGCACATTTCTGCCTCCCTTGCACTTTGTTTTCCCCTGCTTGCTCCCCATTTCATCACTTTCCTATCTTCCCCATTTCTTTTCTTTAAAGAATTATTGCACGATGGCGCATGACGAGTACCATCACTAAGCACTGATAAGTGGCAGTGGTATCACTGAATGTGTGTAAAAGTGTAATACACACTTTTAAAAATTATGCTGACACCCTATTTCAGACCCAGTACCATCTGACTTCATCAACAATGCATTAATCCATCCAACCCACAGAGTTAATTAATTAGCAGATGCTCCCAGAGGGAACTACAGGCCTATCCCATGGGGCAGAACTACCTGAGGGTCCATGTAGAGCAGGGGCATCGGGGGGTACCACCAGACTGAAGCCCAGATGTGCTGGGCCTTGGTTCTGTAGCCAGTCGAGGGAGTGTAGGTAGACCACAGGGAACTGGCCTACGCTTCTGTGCTGTAGTAATAACATAAATAAAATTAAAATTCAACAATTAATTAAAACATAGCAGAAATTAATGGACAGAATAAAATTAAATAAAATTAAAAAAAATAAATTGATATAAAAATAATAAATAATATAACTACAAACACAATGATAAATAATAAGAAATGAAAATGTATTTAACAGCAAAACAATAGAAAATTATACATAATAAAAAAGATAATAAAAATAATTATGATAATGAAAAATATGATTTTTATATATATATATATATATATATATATATATATATATATATATATATAAAATACAAATAATAAAAAATACTAAAAAGAAGGGACCAGTGAGAGAAAAAAATGAAAGAATGTTAGAAACCACACAAATAATATATAAAGCTTTCTATTTATAATTTACTATATGCTGTTACATTTTACTTTTAATACTACCAAATGCTAATAAATACCTTTATTACTTTGAATACTACCCTGTTTCTAACATGGACACACTATAGTACAGACCATATCGCATCCAGCAATCATTCATGGGTGCATATATTGCACATATGCATGTTCCATGTACACTGATTACATCTGACAGTCAGCCATCTGAGCCACAGCTATAGAGGTCTGCACTTCTAATGCTATCATTATAAATACATAACACTACTGTATTTTTATTGAGTACAACCTAAAACAGCATTGTAAAGAGCTGATTTTAAATTTGGAGAGTGTGGTATTTGAACCCACAAGCAGTGACTAATGCAATACTGTACTTTTCCTTCAGAATACAGCATAATTCCAGCACTCTTTTCTTTTACACTTTATAGATTCACTGTTATAATGATAACAATCTGCAGCATGGTCTTGTTATCCCTGGTTTATAGGTCATACTTTACATTGCAATATTGATGTCAATTTAAACAAGTACTGTACAATTTGTAAGTGTGTTTTTCTAAAGGACAACCCCTGTCTACTCTGTAATGGACTGTTGTTTTAACTAACGTACTAATGCATGCATATTTTTGCTTTACAGTGAACAAATGCATACTCAATGTGATACAAGTGTTTACCACAATAAGCTAAATTTACTGCTAATTCTAAAATAACTGTACTGTTTGGAAGCTTACATACCACTTGCATCTCGCTTCCTTCTCAATCTTTCTTCAAAGGTTCGCTCATTCAGTAATCAATTCGCATTAGCTGTCGAAAAAACAGAACACAACATAGTATCATTAAGAATACTAATCATGAACAAATATAGCTGCTACCTCTTACAAGCAGTGCCTGTAAGTGATACTTACACATCTGTAGAGTGCTGTCAGTCCTGCATTCCTCGACCCAACAATCGAGGGTATCCCTCTTCCTCATCCTGAGGTCTTGATAGCGATTCCTACACTGTTTGATAGTGCAAAAGATACTGGTAACACTGGACAAATCCAGGACCAAACTATTCCATGCATCTGATTTGTAATTTGATCCATGATAATGCTCCTGCAACAGCCAAGGGCCATAATCATTCACTAGGTGTCCAACAAACACTTCGGACTCCTGCACACCCCACCTTTGAGACTGAAATCACCGAACCTCTCCCTGAACACCAGCCATGTCTAATGCAGATGAAAACCAATGTATAATGACTTTTCCCACCAATTCCAGTTATGACAGATATTGAGAATGCACACTGTTCTATTTTGCAACATTTAAAAATGGTTTGTGCTGCTTAGCATGTTTGAGTGATGAGAAACAATAAAGAGAAGTTAACTAATACAGTTATTATCATATCAGTACACAACTGACAATATTAGTGTGTCATCCATCAGGATAATCCTTAGGATATAAGAAATACTAGGTCAACTGCTATAATTGAGGGTGACTATAATGTGAAGTGGGAGACCATTGAAAAAAGGCAGATTCCTGCTGTATTAGAACCCTGGACCTTATCTATCTTAGTCCTATATTCACAACTGTTGCAAGTAGAAGGATTAAAGAATACATGTGTATGTTTAATGACGTTGCTATGTAATGCAAGGTCACATTAGTAAAATACACATTGCAGTCCTAGTATCAGAACCCAGGACCATGTAAACTTCAGGCCAACACTTAACATCTGCAATCGCAGGAGAAGTTACATGAAGATCTACTACATTAATATTTATCCTGAGGTTCTCACTGTTACATGCAGTGCAAGGGCACTTAGCGGGTTTGCGTTATGCAGACTGTCATTAAGAGAATGCAGCCCAGGTCTATTTTTAGATTTCTGGTTCCCGCCTGCTACCTGGGTAGTCCACGTCTACAGTTTGTGCACTGCCGCTGTGCTTGCAAATCAGCTGTGCATAGCTGATGCCATTTGTGCTATGTGCAGCAACTTGCAAACAGTGGCTGCAAATATTGAGATAAAACAAGTGATAATAGGCAGAATATAAAATCAGTGTGTCACATACACTACTAGACAATATTACTATACAGAAAATATCCCTACATAGTTCTACAATCCAATTCACCATCCAATACACATTTCAAACACAGGATGGTTGCCTTAACCCTGTGTTTCAAGCATACACCTTTGTAGCAAGCATCAACAGCCATCCAGCACCACACCTCTCAGCCTCTTAGAGCAAGAAATTTGGACGAAGGCACAAATAATGGGGGGACAGAGGCCTAAAAATAGGAACACTTTTTAAATATTGCTCTTACAAACTTAGAAAATGGATACAATAACAGGTAATGTGTTAGCTAGAATTTTCTGAAGGATATGAAGTCTGAAACTCAAGTGTGTGACATTATTTCCTGACTTCAGTTATCAATGATTTGCCAGTGATTTCCCAGAAAACCACAATTTTATAAGAAACAGATCCAGTATATGAGTCCAACATCTGGACATTCTGTAAAAATCTGTACACTTGAGAGGGATGTCCAGCACACAATCAAATTAAAAATAATGTGCAGTCATATTAAAATATTACATGTTATCTGTACATTTATTGAAATGTTTCACTTTTAAAATACTGCACTTACTGATTACACACCCCATTATGATGTTTGCTTCCAAATATACAGCACTATTTTACATGTGTTTCTTGGTCATTCATAAGTTATTTGTCCAGTACTCTGGGGCAGACAGTGTGTACAACATTCTATATCAGTGCATTTACAATGTCAAACGATATTAACTGGGAATAATATGGGTTTCACTTTATAATCTTGAAATACTAAAATATCGAATTTTAGTATTTCGAGACTATAAAGTTGAAAGTGCAATTACGCAAAACTGCATAATATCGAATGCGGAAATGTTAAATCTGCATTTGTGTTGTCACGTTCGTGATGTGCGGTGTGGTTTGTGGATTTAGCTGGGGATTCGGGTACGTGGGGTTCTTGTAAGAGTATTGGGTAGAGATTTTAGTGTGTGAGCATGTGTAGTGGTGAGTTTTATGTGTTTGTGTGTTTAGTGTGACCTCTGAGTTAATATATATAAGTAGCGGGGGTGTGGGGGGCACAGCCCCACACATGAGGGGTGCAGGGGGCTTGTCCCCCTGCTTATAGGTAAGGTAGGGTTGTTTGTCTGTTATGTTGTGTTTGTGTGTGCTGTTTTGTTTGTTGTAGTGTCATTAGGTAGGTCTATGTGTGCTTGTTTGTGTGATGGTGTGTGTAAGTGAATGATCATGATTTTGAATTTTGCGGTTTTGGATGTCTGCTTTTTGGGCTTTCGGCTTTATAGTCTCAAGATACTAAAATTCGGTATTTTAGTATTTCGAGATTATAAAGTGAATCCATAATATGATATGTGGCTGCCAACTAAGGAAAGCCAAGTTGGATGTCACAAACAAGCACTGACTGTTCTTCTGGGGATGGGAGAGCAAAGATGTGTGTCTGCTATGGCAATAACAAGACTGTGTTGGTCTGGTTACTCTACATGTCTGGCATCCTGCCTGTTGTATGATTTAGTCATGGTTGAGAAATGTTATCTCTAATGCATGCCTAGTACAAATGTATAGTGATTTCTGAGGATGGTTCCTCCTCTGAGTCATCATCGGCCTATGGCTGTGGTGACCTTGGCATTGTCAGTAAGATGTGTTCCTTTTCCCCTCGATGATTCTGCTGCAGTTATTTCCACTATATTAACTTGGGCAGCATAGCACATACTATGAGCATTGAAGGACATGTCAGTGGATTGTAATGGTGCCCTTGGCCAGAGGTATGTACACACTGGCACTGTGAATCCAGTAGCTGAAAAACATGCTCTACATGCTCTATGGCATTACAGGTTGGACTGTGTGTATCATTAAGGTGTTTCTGTGTGTGTGTGTGTGTGTGTGTGTGTGTGTGTGTGTGTGTGTGTGTGTGTGTGTGTGTGTGTGTATGTATCCATCACCGATGGGGTTCAACAGCCCTGACTCCAGTGCATAGCATGCATCCACACCTAAGTGAGCCTTGGAGATATTCCCCATAGTGCACATCTGGTGCAACTGGGTGATGTGGCACATATGGAAGTCATGCTAACTGCAAGGGCTGCCAGCACACACATTCCAAATGATTCCCATGACATTACACATGACTTGATAGCTGTTCGAGTGGTAGACCTTATGGTTAATGTAGACCCTACCCTGTTCGCCAGATGTTTTTCCCATGTGTACATGACTGCGATGTATGGCACATATTCATACCTCTCAACCTCTTAGAGCAAGAAATCTGGACAAAGCCAAAAATAAAAGTGGGACAAAGGCCCAAAAATAGAGACAATTTTTAAATATTGCTCTTACAAACTTAGAAAGTTGACAGAATAACAGGTTTTGCATTAGCATGAATTTTCTGTAGGGTATGAAGTCTGAAACTCAGATGTCTGTCATTATTTTCTAACTTCAATCTTTAATGGTTTGTCAGTAATTTGCCAGAAAAAAACACAATTTTATAAAAAATGGACCAAAAATATGAGACAAATATCTGGACATTCTGTGAAAATATGTACAGTTGAGAAGTATGTGACACATTACTGGAGAGTAGTGTGATATATGTTACAACTGCAGCATGCTTATACCCCTCTCCTTAGAAGCTATGTTAAAATATATGTGCTCTCTGGCATATTGTAGCATAACATGCAGGAATGTTTGGAAGATCCTAGATGCTGATGCCTATGACACACCAAGCACATCCCCTGGTAGTTTGTTAAGGGTACCTGTGGCTAACATACTAACTTCAAAACATACCTTATTTTCCACTGGAATGGATTCCCTGCATTTGGCTCTGTATCTGACTCAAGGCTGCCAGAGGTCCCACAGTTCCTCTACTGTGTTGTTGGCCTGCAACGTCTTCACCCTCATGGCTGTGGGCTATTGGCAGCAGCAGCAGCAGCATCAGCTTCAGCCTGTAGCACACACCAGTGTATATAAAATGTATCTGCTACTATCAATCTGTCTGCGCTTACATTGTGTCTGCACTCCACTATTTTCTCACTTCAACTATAAGAAAGGGAATGGTGTCGACACTGATGCCTTATATCTTGTTGAGTAGCTCCATGAGATTGGTTGATTAGCATGCAGTTTAGCAGTGCATGCTGCATTTAGCATCTCTGAAGCACAGACTAGGTCATATGCAATCAATGAATAATGTACACCATTTTAAAAAGGCAAGGTAGATGAGAGTTATTTCATAAGTCAAACTTAGCTACATGTTTCTTTTGGAGCAGTATATTTCGGCAGAAGAGTATTGTACTCCATTATGTATGTATCCATTTTGTTACCTAAATAATGGTACGTTAGAATGTATTTAGGAATAATGTGAAGTAAATCAGTAAGCATTTCTTAGAACTGTACTCATGACATGGCCTTGTTTTCCAACCATTTGAGAGGTACAGAGGATGTAGAGTAGGCTGAAGGTATAATGCTGTGTGATAACTATAGGTTCATAGGTAGGTACTAGCCTATCTGTCAGAAGGCATTTATAAGCCTAGCCGGAATGTGTTGGCTTTCGCCGCCCCCTTAGATTAGTTCCCTGTGCCTCTGTCCAGCAGAGCCATTGAAGTGATCCCTGGGGTAAACTTTCTGTTTCCCATCCACTTGTCAAGGTTTTTCTAAAAGAGGGTAAGTGAAGAGCTCTGCCTAATGTAGATTGGAATCTTGTTCCATAGCATGGGAAGTCTCTGGGACAGGAATCTATTTCTCCAGCATGTCCTAATTATTGTTGTGGTGAGGTTTAGATCCCTGGATCATGTGGCTCGAGGGGATATGGTTTTCTTTAGGTGGAGCATGTCCATCAGTTATGGGTTGTACATGGCCTTGTATGTCAGGCAGAGATCACCTCTGAGTAGGCGGTATGCAACCGAGTACAGCTGAAGTTTCTTCAGTCGAGTTGCATAGGGCATCTGCTTGAAGCCAGTGATCCTCTTGGTGAGGAAGTTCTGTGGTCTTTCTAGTTGTTGCAGGTGTCTTGTAAGGTACATCCCAAATGGGGCATTGCACTCTATGATGGGTCTGATGAGTGATGCGTAGAGGGGCCCAATGACCTCTTTCGATCTGGATGCAAACCCTTTTGTGATTAGGTGGGCCACATTGAAGGATTTTCTAACCACTTTGGCAATGTGGTTATCAAAGGAGAGGTTACTATCTACTTGGGTCCCCAGATCCCTCATTACGTCTTCTGTATTTAGGGGGCTACCACCTATGTGGTAGTTTGTAGGTAACTTGTTTTTTCCAAAGGGGATGACTATGCAATTTTTGGCATTTAGCTTGAGGCCATGGTTTTGACACCAGGTATCTGTCTCAGTGAGACCCTTTTGGAGGATGTCTGTGTCAGCCGGAGAGTCAATTATAGCCCCTAGTCTGCAGTCGTCTGCAAACTTGGTCAGCCATAGTCCTCCTGTGCTTGCCTGTACCTCTGAGAAGTATATGCCGAACAGGAGGGGTCCTAGGACTGAGCCCTGGGGAACGCCACTTGTAACCAGTTTAGAGTCAGACCCAGCTCCTGCAACTCTTACCATGTGGGTTCTGTCCGTGAGCCAGTTGGCAACCCATCTCGTGATGTAGGGGTTTATGTTCAGGCTGGTGAGCTTGTCTATAATACCTGAGTGTGGAATGGTGTTGAAGGCCTTTGCGAGGTCTAGGTAGGCTGTGTGGACCACCTTTCCCTCGTCTATAGCCTTGGTAACGGTCTCAAAGAAATCCACCAGGTTTAGGAGGCTTGATCTGCCCTAACAAAGCCGAACTAGGTAGGGTCCAGTGTTTGGAGGTTTCCAATGTCTCTGTTAATGAAATCCATGATGATGCACTCCATAGCTTTGCAGACCAAGCTAGTCAGGCTTATAGGGCAATAGTTCCCCGGGGTCCGTTGTGGCTCCACCTTTGTGGAGCGGAATAAATGTTGCTGTGTGCCACTCTGTGGGCACATAGCCTTTGGAGAGGCTGAGTTTAAACAGTGTGTTTAGGTGAGGGGTTAGTTCATCTTTGTGCTCGTGTAGGACGCAGCCTGGGACACTGTCCGGTCCCATTGATGCTGTGTTTTTGGCTTTGGAGAGGGCTGTTTTAACCTGAGTGTCTGTGGTTTCAGGAGCACTACATTCTTCTGGTATAGTTATGCGCCCTTTTGGGGGTGAGAGGGGGGTGAAGTTTGCACTGAACCTGTCTGCCAGGATGTTGGCTATATCGGTCTGTTCAGTGTATTTTGTGCCATTCTGCACTAACTCCGAGCAGATTTGATAATTGCCACTTAGATTCTTGACATAGCTAAAGAATGGCTTGTGGTTACCTTTGGAGTCCATGGCAATTTTTCTTTCGAAGCTAGCCTTGGATGATTTTATGAGGGAACGTAGTTTCTTGCTGATACTGATCAGGGATGTCTTCCCTTCTTGAGATTTTACTCCTTTCTGTACTAGTTTCCTCCTTCTATTGTATAGCTTGTTTATGGCAGGGGTCCACCAGACTGGTTTCCTTTTCCTGGAGGAGTGAGTCTTGGTTTTGTTTGGGATAGCATGATCCATGCATTCTTGTAGGTGCCCATAGAGTGCATTAGTAAAGGATTTTGCAGTTTGGACAGCGCTATCCTTTAGCATGAGGGCTTTGAAACTTCCCACCTCGGTCTTAAGTAACGTGAAGTTTGCTTTTGAAAAGTTTTTCATGGTGGTTTCTTTGACCGGGGGTGGTGGCGGAATGTGGATATCCAGAGTGATTAGTTTATGGACAGATCTAACCAGCGAGGGGTTGACCTCCGGTGTGGAACATCGGTCGCCCATGTTGGTGATGACCAGGTCCAATATGTTGTCACCTCTGGTGGGGGTGCTGACCAGTTGATTCAAGGCATTTGAGTTTATAAATTCTAGGAAATGTTGGGCAAGGGAGTTCGTACTTGAGTAGTTCTCCCAGTTAATGTTTGGGTAATTGAAATCACCCAATAGCAGGGTGTTTGGTAGGACCTTTATGTTTCCCATTGTTTCCAGGAATGTGGAGTGGGGGTCCTGGGACATGGTGGGTGATCTGTAGCAAGCTATAATTTGAATAGCAGTTTTGCCAGTTGTTAGTTGTACGTGGATGATCTCTGAAGCATCGTGATGTTCCACTAACCTGGAGGTGTGGGTATCCTTGATGAATATGGATACTCCCCCACCTTTTGTATTTCGGTCTGGGTTTTGTGGCCAAAATGTATGGTATGAATTTTAGCCTTGTAGTGCTGGGGTGCTCTCTGGAGCCTTAAACAAGGTTTCTGTTACTGCACATATATCGATTTTCTCCATACTGAGAAGTGCCTCAAGTGCATGCATTTTGAGGTTTAGACTTCTGGCATTGAGCAGCATTACCCTGAGTTTTTTGTTACTTGTGCTATTTACGGCAGTGGGTTTGTCTTTTGAGCCTTGCCTAAAAAAGGCACTATGGGGGTGGCAAGAGCCTTGGCCAGTATTCGAAAGCCTAAGGGTGACAGGTGCAAGCCATCTCTAGCAAAGCAGCATGGCTTGTCGAGCATGTCATCCCAGGCTGACAGACATTGGATCCCCTTTGAATGACACCAGAAGCTTAGCCAATTGTTGAAATTGATAATTTTTTTCTCTATACCGTGTTATCAGTCTTGGTGAGGGCAGGATGCTACTCAGGGTCAGGGTCATACCGGCCTGGGCTACATGATCAGAGAGCTCCTCCATGTCTCTTTTCATGTAGTCCAGGGAAGTACGGCTCAGGTCATTCACACTATGGACAATGACAGAGTCATATTTGTACATGTTCTGGAGTGACCTGAGTGCTTGCATTATGTGGCGGATCTTGGCACCCGACAGGCAACTAACAGTAACCTTCTCCTTGTTCAGCCTAGTGAGTGGGACGTCAGTGTGCCTGACTATAGAATCACCTATTACTAGTGTGTTGGGTATGTTATTTTGCCTTAAGGGCTGTGATTGTATGGCACACTGGTTTTGTGAAATATGTGTTTCATGGTTTGTGTTGGGGGGGGGGTGGAGGTTGCTTGGATGTCTGTTTGGAGGTCTCTGTTGCTTTTGCAGATTTTTATTTAGAGCCTCCGAGTATGTTTTTGTGTATTTTTGCTTTTTTGCCAGTGCTGGTTTCATAGGTCTATGTGAGACTGGTGGTGTGATGCAAGTAATTCCCTTCTCCTCTTGACTGCCTGGTCCAGTCTTGGGTTGAGAGAGCTTAGCCCCCAGTTTGGCTGTATAATTGCATCTCTCGCATGTATTAGTGTTTGGTGGAAGGAGGAGAGGGTTGTCTGTGTACATGAGGCAATTGTAACATTGCCTCAAAATGCCCAGATACACCATTTGGACAGTTGGACTGGACAGTACACCTGAAACTGCCCTTTGGACATGCCCGGATCGGTACAGGGAATTGTTTTACTGATTGGCTGGTAAGGTCGAATAGAGAGCCTTGTCCTTCTCTACAGTATAGGGGGGTCTAGTGCTAAGGTTTATTAGTGCTTGCTATGAGTTTTGGGCAAGTGCCGGGATAAGAAGTGAATGATTTGAGTGCTTAAGTTGAAAGTTTGTCTAGTTCCAAGGGAAAAATTGAAGAGTAGACTTTGCAGAACCATGCAAATGCAGGTTTTATAGCAGGAAAATGAAAGAGATACAAATTATCCCAAAATGGCCAATAAACTACTAATTTCTGGGCTGAAACCACTCTTCCAGGGACAGATAGGCTGCTCAAAGCTCCCTCTCTCACAGTGAACAGAGAAACTTCCTTCTATCTAAGTAAGGTATGGGCAAACACAGAAACTTGTAACACAGCCCTGAATTCAGCACTAACCTGAAAACTGGACTAAACTAGCTTAGAAAAGTGGGAAAACAAGTATTTTTTTTGTTTTTTTCTTCAGAAAATAAAGCAGATACAATCAAAAAAACACTTTAAATGCACAGAAATGGCTATCACACTTGAGTGTGTAGCCTACAACAGTTAAATAGGTAATTTAAACACAGAAGCGACTTTGTTAAAGTGCAGGCAGTAAAATAAGTACAATATGTAGCGGAAACAAGCTTTTTAAATCACAGAAACTCTAGAAAATCGACATTTTAGGTGGAATTAGCTAAAGGCAGCAAGAAAATGCAGAAAAATTATACTTAATCACTCCAAAGTCTCTCTTTTGTCTCTCTGCTGCTGTAGAACTCTGCAGGGCACCAGGCTGGAGCTTGCTGAGCTGTATACTAGCACAAAAACCTTGCAAATGCGGGTTTTATAGCAGGGAAATGAAATAGATAGAAATTAGCCCAAAATGGCCAATAAACAACTAATTTCTGCACACGATTCAAGGATAGGTCCTTTGAGAGCACTTTTAACATTAGACTGATGTTTGCCCCTTAGCCTGTTATTTTTTTTTTTTTTGGGGGGTGAGTTCCTGCTATGGCGCAAACTAGAATGCACTGTTGTGTTGTGTGTTTGAGCATAAGTAAGTATCTGTTATGGCACAAACAAGGATATATTCCTCATTCTACTCTACTTGTTTTGTACCCCCTTGTTATTTTTTGACCACTGTTGAATCTTTAAATTGTAATCAAGTGGTGAATACTGACAGTCTGCCTTGCCTGTGACCCTTATATGTGTTATCATTATTTTGTCTTTCAGTAAACAATATGCCCTCTCGCCATAGGTCCCTATTTTCTGAGGCAGAGAGCGACCTCATAACTGAAGCTTTACACCAACATCATGCAGTCTTGATGTCCAGAGGGTATGTCAGAATGTACAGCCCTGTGGGATGAATTGGTCCAAAACCTTAATGCAATTGGGCAACACAATCGCAGCAACAAGCAGGTGCTACTCAGAGCCACTGACATGTTTTTGCTGCAAGGAGGTGTGCAGCTGAAGTGGCACATGATCATCAGGTCACCAGTGGTGGATGTGCAGAAGAACACCCTCTCACCACCACTGAGAAATTCCTGGCAAACATTGCCACACAGGACAGCTCCCAGCAATCCATTAGCCAATACGTTCTGGACATGGGTGCCACTTCTGCATTTCAGGAGGAGCCTCCAGGTAGGCTTTGTTAGATCATTAGTATAATAATGTTGCATTCATTCTGTAACAGTGCATATAGTTTATATGTGTGTCAGGTAGTTTTTTTTGGTGGGGGTATTTAAGATAGCTGCAGTTTTAAGCTCATTTAGAGATTGTCAGCCACATTCTTGTTAACATTGCAGTTAGTGTAGATATAGATTATTAAAAGTATTACCCCCTGTTTTACTGTTAAATATGGTGCTGTTGCCATTACCTCTCCCTTTACACAGATATAGGGCGCCTTCAGTTGGTAAACAGAATACATTTACGTCAGTAATGTAGATATATTCCAACATATCTGCTAAAGTGTCATCTCAGGCCTGCTGTATGGATTGCTGTATTGTCTGCATACTTGTCAACTGTACAGATATTTGCTGAATGTCCAGATGTTTGACTCATACCTCTGGCCCATATTTAAGATCACAGTAATTGACATGCAAACTATTAACAAGTCATTAATGTCTGGAGATGTAAAATAATGACAGAAATCTCACATTCAGACTGAATACCCTTCAAAAATGTCATGGTGAAGCAATACCTGTTATTCAGTCATCTTTCTATGTTTCCTTTTGTCACAGGTGAACATGGAACTGGTTCTGTGTCCCCCTACACCACCTGATGTCAGTGTCTCATCGGACTCTAATGATAATGGTGGCCAAAGTGAGGCACAGCTGGGGTTTGCAGAAGCTGATTCTGACACAGAGGTTGACATGCAGTTACCCCCCTCATTATCACCAGACACAGCCAGTATGCCTACTCTTGCCCAGTCCACTGAGGCCATAGATATTGGACAGTTGGAGGGCAAGGACATTGACCAAGAAGTGTGGCCACTGTGGCTTCAGTGACTGTTAACACTGGCCATAGCTAAACTGTGAGGTGCCACACTGGCGGATTGATAGGGTGCTCGGAGGAGGCCTGCTGTCCCTTCCCAACCTGTCGTAGGTGTCTCGCCATGTGTCACTCAACGTATGTTTAGGGCCATCATAGAGGCACAAGCACGTTCAGAAAGGAACTCCAAAAAATGCTCAGGGTTATAGATGCAGCACAGTCTGACATCTGTGACTGCCTCCACCGTGTTGTTGATTCCCTCGATTGGTTGAATGACACATTGGAATGGGATGTGTCTGTAAGGGAGTGCAGAGCATCTGTCATGGAATGCACATTGTCTGTGATGGAACATCTGCTGGGAGGGGAACATCAGACTCATGGGAGTAGGTCAGCGACTACATCTGCTGAGAGCCAACATGGCTTTGGTCGATCACTCTCCTGTAGTGGCAGTACATCTACTGCTCCATCAGGGAGTGTGCTGTCCACATCCAGATGTAACAGGCCATGGGGTCATGGTCCTGGGTGTTCCTGTGAAGGAAGCGTGTCTAGCAGATATTAGCCACCTTCAGGTAGTGGCACAGCATCTGACCTTGGACATGGAGGTGCCAGTGCAACTTCTGGCAGAGCCAGTTCTTGTGTTCAGGGGTGGAGACAAAGTCTCAGCTGTACCATGCATGGCTCACAGCTGTTTGACATACAGACACATAGGTCTAGCACTGAGATTGGCTGTGTTCATGCAGACACTCACACACCAATGTCACATTGAGGGTACCTGCAGACACACATGTAACATTTACATGTTCCATCTTGCCTGCTTCCCTTGCTTACTCACATACACACACTTGCCAACATTTTGTGTCAGCCTAGGCCTTCTGCACCCCCACATAACACTCTGTGCAAGTGATGATAACTGTGCCACATCCCTGTTGTCTATCTTTTGGATTCAGGGATAGCAAAGCTATGTGTCTAATGCACAGAGTGACTATCTATATTATGTTATTATGACTGTATTACCCCCATTTGTGCTGTTAAACTGATAATTATACCTGTCATTTAGATTGTACTTAGCCATTTAGACAGTTGCTTGCATAATAATTTATCTATTTTATACTGCTTTTGTAAGGGCTGTAAAGTCAGACAATTAAATGTGTCTCATTAATATATCTAACTTTCTCTTTAAGGAATGTTTAGTACAAATGTATGGGTGCACATCCAAAGTCAAGCCATCAGATTCAGGCTCAGGATTGTATGTCAGCACTGATGACAAATCTCATCAGAATGGTAATACAGTATAACATTCCTTTTTGCATATACAACTCCATAGGTTCCGAGGTTCATAGGATGTGACTAGGGTAATGACCTGATGGTGTTTAGAAACATAGCCATTACATCAAAATATAATATTCAAAGGCAGATATAATGCATGGCCAAGTTTTGTCTGGCAAGGACCACCCATGTCCAGGAGAGAAGCATCAGCGATTCATGGCAGATAACGTGTTCACATCAAGTCATCCAGCCTCTCCTTCAACAGAGTAATGGAGGAGCTCTGCTTGACATGGATTTGAAGCCTACTGCGGAGGAGTGACATAATTTGAAAGATGTATCTTTCTCTCCAGCATGTCCTATGTATGTCATAGTATACATTGAGGTCCCTGGAACAGGTAACTCTAGTCCCACATTAGTTATGGATGTGCAGCATTTCATCCTATTTTGGCTACAGATAGCCCTGTAAGGCATACATAATCTGCCTCAAAGCTATCTGTGATACTGCACACAGTAACAACTACTTCAGTCTGCCCACAGAAAACGTGTTAGAGACCCTCTGATGTTTTATTACTCAGACAATTCAGAGGTCTGTCAAGTTGGTGCAGGTGTCTGACACAATACGTATCAAAAGGAGGATTATATTCATTAATACTGTTGATGAGGGATGAGTGTATGGGATTGATGTAATGCCGTTGCTAATCAGATGTAAGATGTAGAATGCCTACCTCCCCACAGTAGACCCAGGTTGTAGTTGACATGTGTTCCAAGGTCTATCAATACAGAAGTGGAGAATAGTGTATTCTTGGTTATTTTATAATAAGCAGGAACATTTATTATTACCACAGGGTATGCTGATGCATTTATGTGCTGTTGATGTTAGACCCATGACTTTGTCATCAGTCGTTAGTGCCATAAAGATGGTTTACCACAGACCATCTGTTTTGTTCAGGACTTCTGAGACATATATGTCAAACATGAGGGGGCCACAGCACTGACACTTCTGTTGCTACATGTGACAAGTCTGCTGCTTGAGGTAAAGTCTTGCACTGTGATTGAATATTGTTGGTCTGTGATCCCATTTGCAAAACAACTGATAACACAGAATTTGATATTCACCTTGGTTAGTTTCTCAGTGAGACCAAGTGCTGGATTGTGTTGAAGGCCTTAATCCCACCAGGTTTTTCAGTCACAACATACCCCTGAGAACACCTAACTGGAACACATCTAGTGTTTGGAGGTCACCTATTTTCTTGTTTCTCAGATGCATGCAAATTGTTTCTGTTGCCTTACGGCAGAGGTTGCATAAAGTTATGGGTCCATAATTACACTTGTATTTTGCCAATCATCCTTTGTGTGGTTGGAAAATGGTCACTGTATTCCATTCATTGTGGACAACAGCAGTATTCACTCTATGGTTGAATATGGTGCCTAGTGGAGTAGCTCTCTGTTGAAGCACATGAAGAACACAGGCCAGAATGCCATCTGGTCCCATGGAGACTGTGCTCCTAGTCTTGGAGAGGGCAGTGATGACTTTGTCATTGTAGCTACCACAGGTTGGAGATGATGTTGCACACATGATTTGTAGTAGGTTTGGTGGTGGCAGGGGGGACAATTTTCAGCCAAACATGTCTGCTAGCAGGTTTGGAATTTACACTATGCACTGCCATATACAACTGGATCCAAATATGTCTGAGTTATATATATCAGTTTGCAGATGTAAATGAAGAAAACCTTATGGTTATCCCTGGATATGTTGTGTAAATTATTAGCATAGTTGCTCTGTGAGGGTTTTTGAAGATGTCTTATTTACATGTTTACACTGAGGAGAGTTGTCTCCCAGTCCTGGTTTCTCAATGTTATATTTGTAAACAGCAGCTTCTTTTACTTACTGTATAATGTAGTAATGACAGGCATCCACCAGTATGGTTTGTATTTTCCGAGGATCTTTGTTTGAGCCTATCAGGCACAGCTGTATGTATACATTTGTGTATATGTGTAGACAAGGCATCAGGAAGTAAGTTACTATAGCTGTCCATGCCCTTTGTGGAAATTGGGGATTGGAAGTAGATTAGACCATCCAATAGAAGGGTCTAGTTACCTTGGATGATATCTTTGAACCTGACATCTCCTTTGGAGAGTTCAGTAGCTATATCTACTTCAAAACATACCACCTTATGCTTGGATTAACAGTGCAGGCACTACACGTGCCATTACATTGTTCATATTGTTGAGCAACAGGTCTGGAATATAAGAAATCTTGTGGGGTGGTGCACTATTTCTTCCATGGCATTTCAATTCACAAACTCCAGGAAATATTGTGCAAGTGAGTTTATTGTCCAATAATTATCCCAGTCAATGGCTGAATACTTTCACTCACCCCTGCCTGGGTTGTTTTGTTCTTTAATTGTTTCATGTAGTAATATATAGGCTGTGTGGCCTTTTGTGTTTATGGATGGTGACCTATTAATGGTGATAACATGAAGGAGTTTCCTATCCATAGTATGCTGGATGTAGAATAACTCCATATTGTTATCTTCTCTAAACAGTCTTGAGGCATAATTATCTTCAGTGTAAATAGATATGACACCTCCTGCAGTTCACACAACTTCCATTTGCTGTCTGGATGTTTGGAAGGCATTGTAGCCTTGCAATGCCAAAGTACTTACTGCATCCTTAAACCAGACTGCAGCCTTGAACCAGATTTCTGTGACTGCACAGACATCAACATCTTCACTGTGAAGAGTGCTTATAGAGAGTGCTGTTTAAGATGTGACCTCTTAGGGTTTAGCAGCATGACCCTTACTTTCTTGGAGTTGTACATTTTCACATTGGTAATTCTGTTTTTGTGACCTTGCCTAACAAAGGGATTATGGTGCAGTAGAGTGCCTTATGTCTGGCAAAGCAGTATGCTCTACCCACCATGTCATCTCACACTGACAGGTACTGTATCACCTTAGAATGACACCAGAAACTTAGGTAAGTTCAGAAAATCTGTTGTTCTTTATATAGTGGCATCATCCTAGGTGAGGGTATAATACTGCTCAAACATAGGGACATACATGTCTGGGACCCATATTTAGATAGCTCAGTAATGTCTGTATTCATATAATTCATATAGCCACATCTCAAGGTGTGCATACCAAGATGAAGTATGCTGGATTAAGAATGTGACTTGTTGAGACACTTGATTGCATGTGTGCTGTGACAACTGCCTCTGCCACACAACTGACACTAAAGTTATCCTTGTTTAAGCTTGTGAGTGGGGTATCTGTACATCTCACTATACAGTCAACTATTATGAAAACCTTTGGAATATATGCTCATTGCCTTAAGCACTTCTATGGTGAGACACTGGTGATCATATTTCATATGTGTATTATCTGTTTTGGGTGTAGTGTTAGATGTAGCCTGATTGTGTTTAGGATGCATCTGCTGTTTAGGCTGGTTTGTGGAGAGTACCTCTGCACATGATGGTTTGTGTTGGGTGCATATTATGAGTCAGAGTCAATGTGTGTGAGCAGACAACCTGTTTAGTGTTACTCTTCTGGAAGCAAGAGAACACTAATTCCAGATTCCTACTATAGCTGGATCTCTTGGAATTTTACTTCAGTGATATAGGAGATACAGGCTATTCAGTGCACATGAGGCATTATCTGCACCGAGTCAAAAACTCATGTCAGCTATACTAGCAGGGGAAACAGGAAAAATGATAAGTTTGAACCTGGTATCTGCATAGAGAATGCAAAAAGGAGGGGTATATGTGATCAGACTGCTATTTTCAGATGACTAATCTATGGGGTGTACATTAGGAGGTCCTTCATAAGGTGGATCAATACTTCTGTTATTGATAGGTAAGTGGGTAAACTGCTGCTGGTTATGCCAACAGAGGTTCTGACAGCTAGATCTGCTCTGCTACATAGCAGCAGCCAATTATACTTAAAAAGAAAGTGTATTTATATTTCTGCATGTATGAGGGCAAAGTGTTACAGCCTCTGCACACAATCCAGAACACAAAGACACAGTGTTAAAGCCCAAATTGAGTCCAGACACACTAATCTTCAAAAAGATACTCCTGAGGGGCGGAGCCTAGATGGCCAACTGAGAGCAGTGAATTTCGAGAGCTCCATAAACTAGTATAATAATATAGGATATTATTATTTTCAAGTTTAAAACATCAGAAATCTATAGATAAACTACTAAACTACACAAATATCAATTTTGGTGGAGATATGCAAACATTTTCCTATCAAGTAACTTGGAGATATATTGAGTCACTGAATATGAACAATTCAAGGAATTCTCATCCAGATGCTGCTTTGAAAAAAAGAACTGCAATTGATGACATCTACCTTACAGGAACTATCTTTGAAGATGGATAGCTGTAAAAATGACTTAGAAAACCTCAAATTAAATTCTCAGAAACAAACTGATACTCTTAAGGAACTATTACAACAACACCATACAAAAATTACAAATATAGAGACTTCTCTAAATGACATGGAAGGGAAACTCAAAGAGGAAGAATTCCAAAATGAATTTCTGCTTAAACAGAATACATGGCTGCTTAAAAAAATAGATGACTTAGAAAACAGGGAAAGGAGAAACAACATAAGGATCTTTAGTCTGCCTGAAAACACTGAAGGTGAAGACATTATTTCATTCTTAACAACCTGGATTCCTGAATTTTTAGACTTGAAAGAGGGACTTTCATTTGGAATTGAAAGGGCGGATAGAGCACAGATGAAACCTGCTTCTAACTCAACAAATACTCCACCTAGATCCATAGTAATAAAATTTCTTTCATTTCTGGACAAGGAACTAATATTAAAATCTGCTTGGAGAAAATCACCCTTAAAATGCAATCAAAGCCTGATAAGGTTTGACAATTATTATTCTTTCAGAATACTAGAACAAAGGAAAAAAGTCTGGCCAATAATAAAACTGTTGAAACAAGACAATATTAAAGCACAGCTGGCCTTTCCAGCCAAGATAAAAATACTTTTTGCCAATGAGATGAGAACCTTTAATGATTTAGAAGAAGCTACTATATTAATCAAAAACAACAACATAGTGTCTATCCCAGAAGAAATGGAATGGATGGCTCCTACTCTTAAAAGAATAAAAGAAACAAATCCTTGGACTGATGCTAGAAAGAAGAAACAAAAAACTGATTCCAAGATAGCTGTCCCAAAAAATAACTCTTACAACTACACTTCTCGAAGTACCAACTGATATGGTACATCACTTGTCATTTGTTTTTATTTTAGAAAAAAGGAGGGTTTCTTAAACAACTGAGAAACAGTAATGATTTATTCAGAATGTTCAAAGAGTCCAATAATTCTTCACAAACAAAGGTAGGTCAAGATGGGTTATTATTTCCATTATATATAAGCCAAACAAACCAACATATAATACAAACATAGAAGTTTCTATTCCCCTATTGAACTCAATGAATACTTATCTTGTTCATTTTTCATTGATTTTACTTATAATAATTTAATTAATCAACTAATTCAACAAGGTACGATTCATCAGAGTTCAGACTCAAATGTAACAAATGAACATCATATATAATAGCAGTAACAGTAGATTGTTTTGAAAAAAAAATGCTGTCATGGAGACTAACACCTTCTTCAGTTAAAGTATGATTTAGAAATGTCATGTCTATCCTGGTTAAATAATAGTAGCAAGCTCTTAGTACACATCATCATTATTCTGTCTAAATATAGTTAAGATCAATCCTGATATGGTGTGCATGGATGCAGCTTTGTCTAGCAGCTGGTTCAAATGTCATTATTATTCTGTCTAAACATAGTTAATATCAGTTATGGCAGGTATCATAGCCTTTAGTGCTGTTTGATCAATCCTGATATGGTGTGTGTGGATGCAGCTGTGTCTGGTAGCTAGTACAAATGTCATTATTATTTTGTCTAAACCTAGTTAATATCAATTATGGCAGGTATCATAGCTTCGAGTACTGTTTGATTAAGCCTGACACGGTGTGTGTGGATGCAGCTGTGTCTGGCAGCTGTTGTATGTTGCCATTTTCATCTCCGGGAAGCTGTGGGTTGCGGCTTGTGATCGAGGTTTACTGATGCTTGTGTATTAGGAAGAGACATTTGGTGTTTTAGCCTGGATCCAGGAGAAGGGGGTGGATAAAACTGTGATTTGGGATATTTTGGAAGAGAATAGTTTGTTTATACATCTGCTGAGTGAGAGGTGGGAAGGCTGGAATAATGTGTTATCTCTTGTTGTGGCAGCTTGTTGGGAGTTTTTTTTTATCTGTTTGCTCCTCATTCTTTTCCTGGCTGCTGCCTTACTGAAAGGGAGGGAATTTAGGCTTGAAGTTGCAGTGAAGTGAAGCTTTGCTTCAGGTGCATCGTGAGCCTCTGGTATGCAGAATACAGACACACTAACAGAAACAGACGCTCCCAGGTTGCTATGGTAATGGAAACAGAGTGACGATAATGCTTAAAGGCTCTAAGGATCCTCTGAGATGATTCTCGGCAATGAAGTTTTTGGTTTAAAAAAAAAAAGAAAAAATATAATATAAGGGCTGTTTTAAACCACATGTACACATATTGAATGTCTCCCAACACTTCATTTAGCTCATTAAGTTGATTCTTGATAAAAAAAATACTAATAATAAGCACAATTTTATATTTAAAATGTATTTTGGTCCAAACACATTAAGGACTTACATAAGAGTGGAAGTCTGAGTTATTGTGAAAGACTAAGAGCACTTGGTCTTGTGCAGCACCTTTTGTAGTTGTCTGGGAGGTGAGCATGCTCGGACGTGTTGGGCATATGGGGATAGCTGATTCTAGGGGTGTTTGGGGCTGCCAGAAAGTGCTAGAGAGTCATCAGATTTCCTTTGTGGAAATATCTGTGGGAATGGAAGGTATGTTGAGTGGTTCGCTGGCAGAGAGGCCACTGCATGGAACAAACTGGTAAAATGGAACAGGACAAATATTAGTTTTGTTATTTTAGGAACAGCCTGGAAACACACCACATGATCTAGTGAATGGTATTCTGGCAAAACTGGATGGGCATTGTTGCCCCTGCTTGAAGTACTGATATGTGTGTATGTAAGGATGGAAATATACTTATAACAAATAAGAAACTAGAAGGGTCTCATATCTATGGACTGTATAAATATGCTTGGAAGGAGCTAATAATAAGAATAAGCATTACAGCTTGTGATCTCTCAAAAAAATTAGCAAGAGCCAAACACACACACACACACACACACACACACACACACACACACACACACACACACACACCTACATGTGGATTTGCACATTTGTACACACAGTCCTCCCATTACACTTCTGTCAACATGCATTACATATGGTGCTCAACAGCATGCAGTGCAACTATAGTGACATCATGCTAGCTGCAGTATACATGTGTGTGAGTCATAGGCTGTGTTGGTAGGTAATGGCCCTTCCCCATGTTAACACTGCACCCATGTACAAAGTGTTACTGTGGACCTGTTCTGCACCCTGCCTTGTATTGTGCACCATACCTCGCAGGTGTAGAAACCATTGATGCCTCTGTAGTACTCTGTCGGTTATGTCAGCTCCAATGCTCACAGCCCCTATGTGTTGTAGCAACTCATACCTGGGATGATATGTGAACAGCTATCAGTTGTGGATGCCTGATGTCTGCGATACAGATCACAACATCAGCAGTGCATGTATGACCAGTACATGACTATTACCCTGACAACCAGCGGACCTTACCATGGCCGTAGGGGGTGCCCTACACATGTCTCAGACCTTTGCATGGTTGCAAAGTCTACTCATGTGCACATCCCTTGGAGTGCACAAACTGCTGTCACGAGTGCTGTGGGATCAGGGTTATGTCTGCAACGTTTACTTACTCTGATTGTGTGCAGCTGCAGCCATGGTGGTGTTGAGTCACACATGACCTTACTGTAGGCCGTGTGTCCTGCCACACTTCATATCCCTGTGGACACATTGCACATTGACAAGATGTTAGTTATCTTGCATGTGTCTGTTGTGCCCTTCCGATACCCCAGCATGGTCTCTACTGTGATGCAGTGCATTTCACAGCAACAAAACATGAATGTGTACAGCATGCAGTATGGGTAGGTGTGTTAGACGTGTGCATGGGATATCCTATAGTTATTACATGCCCAGTTTATCATCATGCATGAACACGAACCATACTCACCGGCTACGGGCTGATGCCATGGTGGTATCCTGGAGGGACCTACATAGGAGTGTGAGAAAGTTGATGTCAGTGGCCACAGCTGTGGCATTCAGAAAAGATGAGTGCAGCATTACGTTACATCAACAGTAGAATTACACAATATTACAGCTTATACACAACTGTTTATTACTACTACACTGCAACAGACTATGTATATGGCATCTCAGTTTTGCATGATGTACCTGTACAGATGCAGATGCATACACAAGAGTGGGGTACCGATGTGCCCTGGGGCCTTACCTGCACACTCCTTAGCTGGTGTGTCATTGGCACCAACCTGCAAGATGTGCCGTGCCAGGTGTTGATGCTGCAGGTGGACAGGTGCCACAAGGCTGCTGAGAAGCTCCTCCATATGGTTGAGAGGTGGTTGGGTGGGTTGCCTCCCCTGTTGTTAGGTGGACCCCCTTACGGCAGCTGCATGCTGACATACATGGCAAAGCAGGTCGGTGCAATGATGCCGGACCTGCTCATAGCTGCGGTTATGCAGTCCGACATCATTGACCCTGTGGACTAGCTCGGTCCACAGAGTGGTCTTCTCCTGCTGGTCATGGACTGTCCACCCAAACAGCAGTTCGTAGTGCTGTACCAGGTGATCGATAATGATATCTGTCTCAGCGGTGCTGTATGCAGGAAGATGACTATGTGACATGGTTTCCTGGAAGACATAAAGATGGAAACAGGTCTGAGGCACCCATACAGCAGGTTTACCATAGTTCTTAATACACATATATGTCTCCCACCACCATATCAGCTACAACAAACCATTCACAGACTGCAATTGTTATGTCAGCTGCTTACCTACCATTGGGACATATGTTGTATTGTACCAAGCTTTGTGCTATGTATATGTGCCACTCTTTGTGCTATGTATTTGTAGCCATGCTCCTGTGGGGACACTTATCTTTGCTGGCCTGTTATAGACTATTTCACCTGCATGCCATTCTCAGTGCCACTATATATATATATATATATATATATATATATATATATATATATGTATATAAATATACATATATGTACATATATGTGTAGATATATGTTGTACGTTGTTGATATACATATGTCTATATGAGTATCTGTGTATCTGTACACATGCACGTTACATTCTGTATCACACAGATATGTGGAGTACATACAGACATCTGGTCTGCATTCTGTAACTGTCTTTTATTCACAGCTGCACTGTTTTGCCTTGCTGCAACACAGACAGGTGCCACATGTGAGCACAGACTAACATTAGGGTGGTAAATATGGTGTGAGATTGCTGGTATGCCTATTACACACCTATGGCATTTGTGCATGCTACATTACAGATTAACATGACTGTCCTGCAAGTGTTGTGCTCTGACACCCATATGTCTATCATGATGGCAGTACATCCACCACCAGCTACTGTCCACACTAACATAACATGCACAGATATTATGGCTGACATCTTTGTTATTCATTGCTGATCTGCACAGTTGGAGGGTATGTCCCACTGCTTACAGGGACAGACAGTATTGTCCAGAGCAGTTGTTCAGCGGGACATCATTACAGGGACAACTACAGATGGCACATATCAAACATTCAACATAATATATTCTATTAATCTATACCACATACTACATTAAATTACATACAGTTAGGTTTTACATACCTTTTAGTCTTTGGACGGGTGTGACGCCTTCCCGGTTTTGGCTTGTAGGTTTTTGTTTCCCACTGTGTGAGTTTCGTTTTAAGTTTTCTTTTTTTTTTCTCTCTCTCTCTCTGTCTCTCTCCCTCTCCAGTAGAGTGAATGAGTTGGTTTGAATGGATTTCAGCATGGCTTTTGTAGGTGATGCACATAATCAGGTGATGGGCTGTGCACCAATCAGTGTGCAACAGTTGCTGACTGTGTGCAGCCTGCTGTGTAGTGATTCAGTTAACCATTGTCATGGCAAACCAGTACTATAAATTGCTTACTCATGTGGGTGTTGTCCCTTCTCCTTTCCAGTATGGAGGACATCCTTCCTGTATGTATGCAGTAGTGCTACAGATGGCAGGTTGCAGTACCTATTACAGTGGGGCTTGCAGACACAGGGCAACTACACAATCTTAAGAAGTTCCAGACCTACAGACAGAGTGAGTAGTGTTGTTATGTGCATTGTATATTGCTGGTCTTGCAGTGTTTGCATGTACATAGTAGTTTAGGATGGAATGCAGTCTTCTGCATAGCTCTCAACAGTGGGCCTAGCCACATGATGGTCAGTGGATTGTATGTTTGCTTTTGCCTGTGCACCACACAGGTCTTGTCCTAGATATATCCCCGGCCATCTGTCTGTTGCATGCTATCAGTACATGGCTACTTCCATTTGTGTTTCTGATATGTTATTCTTGCATAAGCATATGTTGCAACGAATCCTGTAACACCAGAAATTTGCAGGGCATGTAGCAGCAATATTATGAATATGACCCTGTGTTCCTGGCTTTCTCCTCCACATATATGGCTGGCTTTGTCCTGCTGTGATACGGTTAGGGGTTGTTCGGTATTGGCCTATCATTATTTACTGCTAGCATTCCTGCTATCATCCCAGTCATATCATGGACTCCCATTACATTTGTTGGTCAGGGTCCATACATGTGACAGATACATAGACATTATCACAGGTAATAAATGCCCCCCTAGGCCTTGACTACACTGTGTAACTGGCGGCTGCTGAACTACATGTGTTATTGTTTATTTTACCTATCTTAACGGCAAGTCCTTTGTCTACAGTTGTACGAATTGACGGGCTTGGCCTGGACAGCATAGTATGTTATATATCCGCACTGTCTGCATCTACTGTTTTGTGTGGGCCTTGCATTCCTCACTGATTAAATAAGTCCAGATCTATGTGCTGTAAGTAATGGCATATATTATTGTAAAATACACCATTAAAGGTTGTCTGTGTATACATACCTGTGTGTCGTCTCATGTCCTTTGAATAGTGAGTGGGTCTATGTGCAATGCAGTACTCCTGTTCAAGTATAACTGTCATTTAGTAGGTTATACAGCAAAACGATGTTGATATACCGATTTCACATGGAAAATAGAATGTGCTGCAGTGGGACTCGAACCAGGAATTCGTGCATGTGAGGTGGATACTCTGCCACTACACTATTGCAGGTCTGCTTAATTTGCATATTTCTACTTTAATGTCATACCCATGCTCCCTTTCCCTGGCTCCCGAGCTCCTTGTACATATCATCCATCCATTCTCCAGTTGCTAGCCCTGCCATACCACACCTCCACACATTTCCCTCTCTGCACGTCTCGGTACTCCTCCATTTTACTCCCTCGATGCAACCTTCTGCAGGCTCTTCATCTGTTTAGTCCATGTACGTTCTAGCCTTCCCTTGATCCTCCTCCGATATTTGTGGAAACATCATTGTGACCCACAATGTCTGGTGCATCCCGCCAGGGACAGACCTGTTGTTGTGTCATGAGTAGACTTTGCTGGTCTACACTGTTTCTCCCACTGGTAGCATCCTGCCAGGGGTTTGAGAAGCAATGGTTTGCTCACACACCAGACCAGCCTCATCTCCCACTTCTGCGGATGAAGCATGCCCCCACTGCGTGCCCCATTTTCCATTCCTCTCTTCAGTATTATACAAGACTACTGTTCTCACAGTATGTGTGGACAGGCACTGTTCACTGATACTCATAGACTGCTTGGAATACTGTGATTGAGCAATGTGCACATGTATGCTGGTATTAATGTACATACTTACATACATTTCCTATGCTGTTGACTGTGCCGGATGATATGTTTGTGATAATAGCAGCTGATTGTATATCTGTCATGCCTTCATGGTAACTCACTTGAACTATAGTGTGCAGGGTGGGGGGGGGGGTGGGAACCTAGGAGTGCTGATTATGTTGTTACTGGCCATGATGAGGGCTGTGGGCTACAGCGTGCCGAAGGCACTGCGGGGGAAGTGTAGGCGGGTATGCCGCTGGTGTGCGCGAGGCTCAGACTTGCTGACCTTCGGTTATGGTGTCTTACAGTGGGTTGGCCTCCACATTACCTAACCAGTGTGGGCATTGCTTACCGCCGCCCAAACAGGCATACTCCTGTTTGCTGCCACATACCCCCACACTACTTCATGAACATGTCGGTATTATACATGCTTAAGTCAGATGTACATGTCAGGTATGACTGTTCACGAAGGTCAGTGTAAGGTGCATTGGGATTCCAGTTTAGCAGTTCTGGATAGGTTACACTCAGGTATTCGGGTTAGGTTTAGTTATGCCATACCTGTGTTGTAGAGTAGATGTGAATAGTGAAGGTGTAGGCGGGTAAGTGAAGGGGGGACATTTTAACTGTTTAGTAGGCCATTCAACTGATTGGTGGGGGAGCAGTAGTGCAGGTTTGCAGGGTGTTGGGATATGTATGTGAGGCAGGACAGGAGGTGTCAGCGTCAGTAGTTGGTGTAGGGGTATGGAGTGCTAGTTGGGGAGGTGGTGGACTTCCCCAGGTGGTGATCCAAGTGTGCTTGAATTTTCCCTTCATGTGTTATTTACATGTGTCATCTGGGACAGCTGCAGTAATACACCTAGGTTGGGGGTTCCACATTCTGCCAATATAGTTTATGTAGAGGGTGTCACCTACTTGTGACTGTGAACATTACTAGGAATGAAACAGGGGTCGATAGGTAAGTGATGTTATTGGGCCACACAGAGGGGCTGATAGTAGGGGACATGTCCAGGGTGTGCAGGACTGCTAACGGGAAGGGCCACAGCTGGCCATTTCTTCTACAGCGACAGCTGTGTATATACCCTGCATTTGGGGCTAGGTCTGGACACACACCCCTGGATGGGGGTGAGAACAGCAATAATACCTTGTGATGCCAATTAGTTCGGCTTACATGCCTACAGAGGGGTGTTGCAACCATGTGTTCTTTGGTGTCATTTAGTGGGTTTGCAACAACACATCTGGTTATACCGCCCTTTGCCATGTAAACTAGACATTGCTGCTGTGGACTCGTATCGGGCATGGCTGCTCGTTAGGTGTCGGGTCTGCCCAATGCACACTATTGCATACATCCCTGGGGCGGTCCACATAGAACTGCTCCAGCCAACACCTGCATGCCTAGGCCCATAATTACATACCCATAGTTCCCCACCTACACCTCCTCTTCAGCACTCTTCCTTACACCGGGTGCGGGTCGGGTCTGAACACACCAGTACACACTGCCCACTCCCCACTTCTCGGAACCCATCACGTATGTTGTCTCACCCCATGGGTCATCAGGATTCCCCAACCTTGTGGTCCGGGTACATGCGCGTCCTGCCGTACATTATCTGTAGTGGCTGGAAGGCTGAATACCAATATAATTTTTGACTTGTCCCGCAAGAGACATTTTTGTCTTTGTTTCAAGATTAGACTTGACGGGTCTCTCCCACTGGTAGTATACTGCCTGTAGTCCGGGAAGCAGTGGTTTGTTTACTTTTATTGTGTGTTTGTATGTTTCACCTGTCTAGCTGGGTGGGGGTTGAAGCTATGTGTTACACATTTGTTAATTGGCCCCTCACCCCCATTGGCACAGCCTGTGAACATATGTAATCCTTAACAGCTGTATCATATCCTAGCTATGTATATTTACACACACACTCACACACACACACACACACACATATATATATATATATATATATATATATATATATATATATATATATATATATATATATATATATATATATATATATATATATATATATATATATATATATATATATATATATATATATATATGTATATATAAAAAATGACATGTGGATGTATGGATGGCTGCATATGTATATATCTATATGTGGGTATTGTGGGTATTTATATATGTGTGTCTATGTATGTATGCATTTGTACTACAGAGAGGGAGAGGTATATCTCCATGTAGTTATGGATATATATACACACACATACCTCTACATATTTAGCTACATATCCTGTCATGTTGCATGTTATTGCTGGGCACTGTTTTGTGTGCATACCGGCCAACCTTGTGTGCCACGTATGCTTTGCGATACCTATAACTGCATCTGTTAGTGTATACAGAGTCACACATGAAATCTATTGCTAGTACCAGGTAATCATTTGTCCCATGCAGGACAGCCCGAACATTGGGTATACAACTTTCGTCTACACCCAGAGTTACATAGTTACCCATGGCTATGTGCATGGACTACTGAGTGTGCCAGACCCAGGATATTTGGGTCGAGATAACATAAGGGATGGGTCGCAAGGGGGGAGGGTGGAGGGGGGTAATGTGTAGTGGTGTGGTAGCTACGGGCCTGTAACCAGGGTTGAGATGGTGGCTGCATGTGTGCAGTGGGTGGGGGGAAGCAGAACTGTGGGTAATGCATGTATGGCTCATTGATGACCTTGGTTGAATGGGCCTGTACTGCTCAGGCTGCGTAGTGGGTGGGGGAGAGGGGGATGTGATGTCAACATGTGGAACATGACCGAGGACTAATTTAAATCCCTATTTCAATGACACAAGTACATTACATTGAGCTTGGTAGTGTTTTGCAGGGCGGTCGTGTTTGTGTGGGCGGGGGGTATGCCAATTCGTATGTGACGTATATTGTTTGGGGCCTGTCAAGGCCTTTCACAGTGCATGTGGACATGTATGTGTCTGTTAATCTACCATTACTATCTACAGATGTCTGGCCATATACACCTCTGTGGGTGTATATATTTTCTTACATATTCCTAACTATGTAAAATACACACAAACCGAACTTTAAAACAAAATAAAAAAATGACACCTATGAACCAAGCAGAGACAATAAATCCAAACACAGGACTGCAGATATAACGTAGTTAAGCACTTTCACTCACTTTAATTCACATGAGCTTCATCAGAACTATCTTTGCATATACCTATGGGAACATTTCTCTGCGTACATATGTGTAACTTGCTGTGTATATGTGGACGTATGGCTGTTGACATATATATGTGTAGTTGTCGCCATTTGCATGTATATCTGTTCATATATTTGTATATGTATGTATGTGTATATATATATATATATATATATATATATATATAATGTATGTGTGTATATATATATATATATATATATATATATATATATATATATATATATATATATATATATATATATATATATATATATATATATATGTGTGTGTGTGTGTGACTACATCTATGTATTTGTTGTATCTGTTTAGATAGTAATATATTTGCACACACACGTCCATCTAGCTGTAAGTCTACATTCTCTGTGCTGTTGCATGACTGGACTGGATGATATGTTTCTGACGTCGACTTTATTTGTATCTGTCATAGCTTAGTGGTAATTCCCTTTGTCTATGGTGTGCAGGGTTTTTGGTTCGAGCCTTGCAGGAGCTGTTTATTTTGTTGCTGGGCAGAACATGGGCCATTGGTACGGAGTGATTACGGCACATCAAAGCAGTTGTACGTGGGTGTGCTCGGCACACAAACGCACGTAAACACTCTTACTAGTGCTTATATATGCTTACTACTGCTTATTTCTGCTTACACCTGCTTACTAGTGCCTTATTAATGCAGTCATCCAGTTCACATTTAATGTTATTTTAGTAGGTTATACAGGACATATATGAGAAAATAAATGTTGATATACAGATTTCACATGGAGAATGCTATGTGCTGCAGTGGGTCTCAAACCGGGAATGCCTGCTCATTAGGCAGACGCCCTGCCCACTACACTATTGCTGTGCTGCTTCATTTGCATATATCTTCCTTGTTATCCTCTTCAGCCTTTTCAGATGCTTTAACCATAGGTAAGCGATGGGCACACCCACGCACCTACGGTTAGCTGTACTCAGATTTACGATAAATATGACAGGTTTTCTTTGGTTTATTTATATATACTGTTGCTGTTGTACACAGGGGGGACTGTTGGTGGGGATATGTAGACACCTATGAGTGGCCTCACTCATTTATTTACACTTTCTGCTGTTCTACTTTGCAGGGGCGTGTTTATTCTGAGTGCTCTGCTCTCAGACATGCCCCCTGCACTCATACACGCTCTGTGTATGCCTAGGAGGTCGGGCAGTGCACCTTCATTAATATGCATGGCGCGCTGCCGTCCTGCTCCTAAGCACCCACTCACATGCAGGACTAGACCAGTCCTGCATGGAAGATTAGTAAATCTGGGGGAATGTCTTTTCAAACTCCTTAAGTCTATCTGCTAAGGAGATAGGTTGGGTATCACCATTCTGTGCTGCCACAGAATTCTCACTGAAGTTGTAAACAAAGTTTTTCCAGCCAGCCAATTCAGGTCCATTCAACACATTAACCTCTGTCACATTATTTTCCCCTCTCAAAGTCCCAGTTTGCTGAATTAAGGGGGTAGGCTGTGTTAATGGCACACCCAAACCACCAAACATGCTGTTACTTGATAGCTTATCCAAAATTCCATTAATTTGTGATGAATAAGCTGCCATTTGTTGACTAATATGTTCCAAGAGGTCTGTTAAATCACCTTGTTGGCTGGTTTGTTCCATTTGTACTTGCTGCTGGCTGAATCACTGAGCTCCCCAAACAACAGCCAATTCTTCTCAAAATTAAACCAATAACCAATGTAGGAACACACCATCAGCCAAAGCAGCACTCCAACTCTATTTATTAGGAACAAATACAACTCCAATAAAATACAAAAAACAGTTCAGTTAAGCGCTTTCATCCCAAAGTACATAGGACTTCCTCAGAACAATGATAGCAACATAACCCCGACCTTAAATACCTTCTATACAAGCTGAATTGGTCATAATTAACCCCAGATGTATTGAATCATGCTTTGAAAAACACAGTAAAATGAAATTATGAAATAGAATAACATTAAAATGAATGCTTAACAAATAAAATGTATAAAAAATATATATATAAATTCACCCTAAAATGTTTTTTAGCCTTAACATGCTGTTAATACTAACACATTCATTGATTCCAGGGAATCTTGTGGCATTAAACCTTAATTGCCACTTAAGTTCAGCAACACTCAAATTTTCATCCACCACCCACAAACCCTTGTCCATCTTTCACAATTTGTTCCACCACAAGAAATCCAAACTTACGGTCCTGATTACTATTTATATGTCTATACAGGGCATTGGTCAACTTTTTGTTTTTAATATCGGTTAAATGTTCATATATTCTAGCCTTTAATTGTCTACACGTCTTTCCTATATTGAATGTCTGGTGATGTGAAATGTTAGATTTTTTGATGAAGAAATTTGTTAGGATTGATACAGGATAGGTTATTGCTTCTGCTGCTATTTTAAGACATTCAGGTGGTAAACCATCGCGGAGAATGTGATGAGTTTTAATTTATTTAGAAGTTTTTATTGTGAAAGTGTGACCGGCAACAGGGAAAGGGACTGGGAATGGTTATTCAGCTTGGTTGGGACTGGTGGACTGGGGGGGTTGAGTTGTTGAGTAAGGAGGGGATTGCCTGTATGAAGTGAGAACTGATGTGACTGGCAATTTCATGTATGGCACTGTTGTTGGGAAGAGTAGGGGTTGTTTTTGTAGCCCATGTAGGGTTTAGAAGTTGATTTATGGAAGACCAATTGTTTTTGTGTTGAGCAGGTTAGCAGTTTGTAAGTTTGTTTATCAGGGTTTTTTATCTGATATGCTTTTGTATTTTGTCTGGTTCCTGAGTTGTCTAAAATTCTAATGGTTAATGTGGATTTTGGTTATTTTCCAGACCTTCTGGGCTTCTCTCTCTCTCTCTCTCTCTCTCTCTCTCTCTTTCTTTCATCAGTTGTTTTGTATTTCTGGATAACCAGGGAGCAAGATTGGTTTTAACTATTAGGTTTGTCATGAAAGGAGATACTGCCAGCCCAATCTGGAGTTTTGTAAATAATTATAGGTCATTTGTGAATATCAACATGATTCATATAAGATGTTTGTATTACAAATGTATTAGAGATGTATGTCATATAAGATGATTTCTGCAGACATGTGTGCTGAAGAGGTGTTTTGCAAGCTACTGTTTGAAATGTATCCACAGTGTACCCTACTGGAATAGAACAGATATGTACATACACTATTGTAACTATTGTTTAAATGTATATATTTTAACAGGGGAAACTGGAATACAGGAGGTTAACTTGCAAAACTTCAGAAAAATAGCTGAAATTAAATTACTTTATGGCTAGGCCATAAAAAAAGATGTTGTCTTTCAGCTTCATTGCAGCAAAAGACACAATGTCTGCTGAAAGGTTTTCTGTATTGTCTTGGAAGTCATCAAAATCACTTGCCTGTGTATTTTTCAGGTAGATGCTAAATACTGCCAGTTCTAGCAGTGAGGGTTTCATCTGGGATAGAGTCAGATAACAAGAAATGATGTCATTCTGCAAGCTATCCCAGCAGTAATATTTGAGATATTAATCTGAGAGATCTCTGAGTCAGAGACAGCATTCTGTAGTTTGTCTTGGACCTGACTAGAAGACTCATTCACTACACACTTGCCTTGCTCTGTAAATAAGTTAACTAGGTTTAAGTAATTATTTTAGATATAGTCAGGAATATAGCAAAGCTTAATTTAGATGTTTTTCTTTATTTATTTTAGACTGTCCTGCAATGTTGTTTTAAATATTTCCTGTGATTTTGAACTCTGCTGTCACTATAAATATATACTGAGTATTTTCTTGTCCTGTTAATATTTATTATTAAATATATTTAAACCTTTCACTGTGGCTGATCTGTCTAGAGATGTTTCAGTTCTGAGAGTACTTGCATATTTATTTGGTGGCACTTTGTGAGCCACTCCTAATAGCTTTGCTTTTGGACAAACTAACATTTGTATTAATAGTAACATTACACAGTAAGATTGGACACCCTTTGTTAAGGGCCTTAAAGTAGCTGATAAGGAGCTGGCTGGTGTCAGTGATAACTACCTTATAGTCTGGGCAAAAGGGGGGCATAGCTAGTAAACCTGTACAAGCCTTTCCCAGGTGTGTGTGTGTGTGTGTGTGTGTGTGTGTGTGTGTGTGTGTGTGTGTGTGTGTGTGTGTGTGTGTGTATGTGTGTGTGTGTGAGTGTGTGTGTGTGTGTGTGTGTGTGTGTGTGTGTGTGTGTGTGTGTGTGTGTGTGTGTGTGTATGTGTGTGTGTGTGTGTGTGCGTGTATAAATCAAACCTTAAAGAGTGTGTGTATTAGCTTGGGCAAGGACATGAAGCACTGGTTGGACAGAGAGGGTGGAGGTCTTGGCTTGGTTAATCAGCTGAGATCTCAACCCTATAGCTCTGCCAGTGGGGAGTTTTATTGGTGATCTGGAGAAAGAGGGAGAAACCACCCCCAAACTGACTGTGGTCTCTGTATGCTCTTAAGGGAAATTGCACTTGATGCAGAGAGCTGCATTTGAAAATACTGTGTATGTACTTGCCATCCTCTCAATGTACATCCCCCACTGGTGCCAATAGTAAGGATTGAGGCTCCCTGATTACCGGTCCAGTGGTGGGGTGTCACAAGGTTTATGCCCTACTAGAGATGCTCCATATCTGTAAGTCTAACTCCTCACACATTACCCACTCAAAAGGTCTGAATCTAATATGCAACATCAACAAAACCTACGGAAGAGAAAGGTCTGTCTCCCAGAGGCTGCCCCATCTCTGGAACAGACTTCCCATACATGTCAAACAGAGCATCTTGCTGACCCTCTTCAAGCGTAACCTTGATGAGTGGATGGGAAATCACAAATTTGTCCCAGGGGTTCCACCTGTGTCCCTCATTGACAGGGGAAACAGGGGCTGACTGAGGTTTCCTTTTAGGGATAAACTCTTGGCTAGGCTTGTAAGATCCCCAGGGCCATTAGCTTAGTAACCTCCTATGATCATATGATAGGTTTATAGGTTATTACAAGGCATTTTAAGCCTAGACAAATTTTTCATCCCAAAAAAAATAAATCAAAGCCAGGACCTTGTGTCTATGAGGAAAACACATTAAGCATCATGCCAAACCCTAACTTTTAAATTCGAATAGGAGCAATATCATTTAAATGTTTAGGAAAACTCTATTAAATTTAGATACAGCTTCATCAAAGGAGAGCTGTTTTAGGAAGTTTGAATTGTATGGTTTTAATTTAAAGATAAGAGTATCTTTATGGAAGTGTCATAAGTTAGGAACTTCATTGTAATGATGTTCTTTGAACATGAGTTTGTTTTCTAATAATATAAGTGGAAAGATGGCCAGTTAAAGAGTTATGATCTAATGCTGTTTGTTTCCAAACATTTGCATTTAAATTAGTGTTGTACTCTATCAGAATTTTATATAATTTTGAGCTAAGGTTTTCTACCTTAGATTTGTATAATATATCATAGAAAAGTTGCATTAGTTTAGGGTTTTCTTTATGACACGAATGTACAAGAAATAAACATGTCTTGAGCTTGTATTTTAACATTCTGTAGAAGTAATCATTCTTGAGATTCCAAATCATAATCATTTCTAAACTGTTGAAGATCTTTTACTTTTAGATCTTTAAAACATTGACACCTGCAAGACAAACCTTTGGTCTCTCAGAAGTCAAGTTCAAATGGGGAGACTTTATTAAAGAAAGATTTGATTATACTAAATGGAATGATAGTCTCAAACCAAAGTTTCAAGTCTATTTTGCTGAGTATGATATTTCTGAAAGAATTTAAGATGAGGTTCATAAAAGAAAAGGATGATGAGAGGGAACATTATATTATATGTTGTTACAAAAATAATGCAAAAATAATTTACTTTGATTTGTCCTGCTTTTATTTCCTGTTAAGTCATCATTACTATTAAGTATTAAGTATTAATGCCTTTAATAAGTGACTTATCGGGATATAGAGTTAAAGCTTCTATTATATATAATAGTTTATGAAAGAGAATTATTTTATTAATTGCAATCTACCATCAAAGGATATTTTAATTATTTTTCTGTTTATTAGCTAGACTTGAGTTTACATTTAAAATGTTTTTATAATTTATAGTTCTTATTCCCTCATGAGTATTCATTATAGTTACTCCTAAACAAAGAAGTGACTTCTTTGCCAATGATTTTTGTGTGTCTGTAATTTCCCTTTTTTGTTTAGAAATATAAAGTTGAATTTTAGATTATTAAAGTGTAGACCTGAGTATGACTGAAATAGCTTTATCATAAAATCTAAGCCATCTAGAAATGATCTTGAGTTGAGAAGTGTTAGTAACACATCACTGGCATCTAGCATAATTTTGGAAGTATAATTTTCTGAAATTTCTATACCTATAAATCCCTCCTACCCAGAACCACAATAAAGTACCATGAATGAGAACAGATACCCAGCATATAATTCTTCCCCTCCTTGACTCTTCCTGCCTTGAAACACTGTTATGGCTTAAAACAACATTCTGTATGATCAGAGAATGCAAATAATTAGGTTAGAGAAAGGCAGTCTCCATTATATGCAGCATTCTTAGCCCAGGGTGATGAAAGAAACACAAACCCTCTGCTGCCAAGCACAACTCTGCTCAGTATGTCACCAATGCAACACAACAGGAAAGGGAAACATACAGGCACTCCAAATAACTGAGTGAAACCTCTCATGCCACCAAATCAGGAAGCAAGCAAACATAAATGAGATCAATAATTCAGACGAAAAAACAAAACACAAACCAGGATAAAGTATCCTCTCAAAAACAGTAAAATCCCAACAACATATATATCCTCTTTATATATGTTGTTGGGATAAATGAGATCAATAGTAAAGTAACCAGGCAATCATCTTTATGTCAGAAAAAACAAGCTACACAAACAAAAACCTCTAGAAGCATGTTTAGCATTTTCCAAAATTATTTAACACTACACATTTGATTCACCAAATCTGCAGTGAAGATCACCACATGTAATAATGACCCACATAATGCCAGCCAGAGCAAAAATGAGAATGCCAACAAACCAATCTCACAAGTGGTACACCTCACCAAGTGCTACCAGACATGATAATTGCCGCAGCGGAGCCTATGGAGCTATTAACAACTGTTACTTTAAGACAGGGAGTGCTTTATTAACATCAGAAGTAATCTACTATGTGACTGATACCTGAGTGACAAAGAAAGATAGTGCCAACTTTTACAGACAAGTACAGGAAGTGATGAGGTAAATGAAATTTGAATCACTCTTGCTATCAGATGAGACTGAATCAAGTAAGCTTACAATTATTAGATTAATAATTAGATCAGCTTGTGCCAAACATGGCAAATACAGAGCATCAATGCAATTTCCTAAGGGAAGGCAAATTGGTGCATTTCACCTTCCTGAAAGGAAACATCGACCAGTGCAAAAACAACCAATAACTCACACCAACCTCCAAGCCCATTTCCCTTTCCCAACACAACTAAGAGGTTTACTCTCAGAGAACTGCACAGATATAAATATATATATTTTTTATAGTTAAGCACTTTAAACAGGAGATGAAATGAAAGAGATCATTTACATGTATTACACATTTAAAGAACATGCTACCAAAATGACTGTTGAGTTGAAAGTAATCGAACACTTAGTACTTAAAGGAATTCTATGTCATTTAGTGTTCTCAGTGTCAGATATTTAAGTTTGGTGCTGTTGGAACAATTCTTTAAAAATGTAAGTTTGTTTAAAGCAGTTCTGTTTCAAAATTCCTAAGTTCTCCTGAAAACTTTCTATTTTTAGAGATAACTCCTAAGTGTTGTTGTCACAAGCTGCATATCTTTCTTAAGGGAAGAGTCAGAGTGGGACTGCTTAGAGTTGCTCCTTTGTCTTACAGCTGATAAATCTCCAAAAGATTCTGACAGGAAAAAGTTGATGAAGCTTCACACAATTCAGCGACATGTAAGCTTACCCTATTATAAAATAGTCTGTGAAGTAATTTTCCTTAGAAGTAAATATTTTCCCATTTATTTTGATTTTTACTGAAGGGCTCTAAAACGTTGCTGCTTACATTGGCCATCTAGGCTGTGCCCCCCATATTATTATTTCTTGAGGAATGCTGGGTGACGTCCTGCAGAAGAAGTCCTCAGCAGTACTAGTATTTTTTGCAGGGGGATGTGGATGCATACTGCACACAATGTTTTTTGACCGTTACTTTTAAGGTAAGAGAGAAATATTTCAACATTGTTGAATTGGGATGGACCATGAGGTGAGCAATTTAGCTGGAGCATATTTTCAAAGATCATTGCAACTTCGTCAGCCTTTTTACATTTTCTATCAGATCTAATGATAATGTAGCCTAGAGAAAGAATTTCATCATCTTTTATTTGTTGCTTTAGTCATGTTTCAGTAAATACTACCACAGATGAGTGTTGAGATATCTATGTATGGGATTCTAGCAGTTTACTACAGATGCTTCTGATGTTAATGTGATAGATATGTAGAGCAGTATGTTTACAGGAGTAAAGACAGATGCCCTATACTGACCATCTAAAAAAAATCCAGCTTTACTCTGTGGCATATCGTCTACTCAGATGCGATCTCTGCTTAACATACAAGGCCATGTCAAACCCTGAGGTGTTGGACATGCTCCACTTAAAGAAATCCCAATCCCTCAAAGCCACATGCTCCAGGGATCTAAACCTTGCCATCACAATGAAGAAAACATGCTGGAAGGATAGGTTCCTGATCCAGAGACTCCCCATACTCTGGAACAGACTGCCCATACATGTCAAGCAGAGCGCCTCCTTGGCCCTCTTCAAAAGGAACCTTGACGATTGGATGGGAGATAGGAAATTCAGCCTGGGGATCACGTCAGTCGCCCTGCTAGACAGGGGTCCAGGGAAGTAAATATTGTGGGAAGAAATATCCAGGGAATTGTTATGGCTAGGCTTGTATAGGCCCTAGGGCCAATAGCCTAGTACCAACCTATGAACCTATAAGACAGCTGGAGGATTTCAGATCTTAGGTGAGTGTTGGTTAGGGTGTGAAGAGTTAAGGTTGGGATTTATGTCTCCACTTATATTTAATCTTGCATGATGGTGGAGATAGGAGAACCATTCCTTTTTAATGTTATATTTCTGAATGAGTTTGTGGAGAATGAGGCTATATAAGGGGTAACTTGTACTTGGAAAAGAGAATAGTGGAGGAGGGGAGCAAGGAGGAAACTAGGGTGAGTAAAGAGTAAGTAGTATTAGAAGTATAAATTTGAGACTTTATTGACTAGTGGAGGAAGAGAGCATGTGTGATGAGGAGGTGAAGGGATGTGTTGTGGCTTAATAGCATAAGGCTTAATAGAGAAATTAAACGTGTATATACCATTGTTGAGTTTAGTAGGAAAAGGAGGTAGTAGTATAGAGAATAGGTAAAGCAAAGTGAAAAATTACATGTGGTAAAAGTAGGGCATAAATTAGGATAAATAGATTTGACCAGAGATGGGAGGTGATTGGTTGGGGAGGTTGGAGGGGGAGACAAGAGATGATTTTTTGGAAATGTCATTTAAGTTTAGATGATTCAGGATGTCATTGCCCCCTTTACTCAGCCCTCATTAAGCCAATAACTGAATATAATGCCCCATCTGTCCAGACACATGCAACAAGTGGAACCTCCCACAGAAGTACCTTACTAAAAGGATACAAGGCCAAAACAATATGTCCTACATGGACCTAACCTCCGACCCATTACTGATGGATTTACTGCACATGAGCAAGTCAAATGGCATTAGAAATACTCTGTCCAAGGATATAAACCTCTTCTGCAACGTCAACAGAATGGTTTGAAGAGATAATTATATCTTACAGAAGATAATGTTGCTGTGGAACAGACTCCCCATCCACACAAAACAAAGTTCATCCCTGTCCATATTGAACAGCAACTTAGATCTATGGATGGGAAACAAAATTTAGCCCAGGATTGCCCGCTGTACTGCTAATGAACACAGGCGGCTCCTAAATGCTTTATCCTATAAATGGGTCTCCCCAAAGTATCTATGGTATGATCCTAGTTATTCTCATTAGGGATAATATATAATTATCAATGATGGGATGGGTAAGACTAATCTATAACCATATGAAATAGGTTATTTCAAGCACAAAAAGGGAAATTGGCCAAGCTTAAAGTGGCTCACAAAGGAATCTAGCCAAGTACTTATCCACAAACCTATGATGTGTGGGGTGGGTGGGAATTGAGGGTTAAAAGAAGAGGAGAGGAGAGGGCAGTGAGTCCAAGCATATCAAGGGTGAAGGTAGAAGGGCCAACCCCAAAGGAGTAAATAATTCCACCAGAAACAACCTGTTAATGTGGATTGCACTCAGGAAAAATATAGTATACTGGAATGTTGAAAATATAATGTTTTACTGGCAAACCAGAGATATACTAAATAGAAGGTGCAGACATTGCAATTTAAATTGTTAAAGTACAGAGGGACAAATAGGAGATAAATTGCTGACATCACCTCTAGTCATGCTAGCACCTATAAGATACAACTCCCACAGTAAGCATTAATTTCATATTGTTACAGTAGGCTGGTACAAAGGCATACGGCCTTACATGTAACAATAAAAAGGTAGGGTCTATAGTGGAACAGCTGTGGGTATTGTTGTGTGTGGATCACCTAGTATTGGCCTTTTATTCTCAGTGAATGCATCACAGGGAAAGTGGCTCTGGCATGCCTTTGCTTTAAATGTAACAGCACTAAGCTAAGGTGTATAGCGGAACAGCTCTGGGTATTGTTGTGCAAGAATCACCTAGCGGATAGCCTGATATTTTCCTGTAAATCCAGTACAAGGATAATGACTGTTGCAGGCCATTGCTTAACTTGGGGACTTGGAATGCAATGGGATGGCCTACATTGCTGTATTAAACCAACAACTAATTGAACTATCTCCACTGCCCCTGTATGAACCAAATGGCTTAATATCAATATCACTGTAATTGCTTTGGTTTTATTTGACCTGCCAGGCCTCAGACTTTTGATTACATATAATCATGGGAATGCACCCTCTATGAGTTCCCCCCAGGTGCATCAATCCCAAATTTTTTATATGTATATATTTTGTGACCCTTTGACTGTTCCAAACCCATGAACTAATTCAGTTGGCCACTGTCTTGCTTCAGCATGTTAAAATATTTTAAAAACTCTTCGAATTTTAAACAAAACATTTTTTTTTGCAAAACCGTGGCTCATAATATAGCAATTGTGCTGTTGTAACTCTCTACTGCTCAGAAGCAGCACTGTTGTCCATAACAGGCCCTGTGCCCACATTCATGTTTAACTCTGTATATACACCACCACTAGCCCATATAAATGCCTGTACCCTGCCTTGAGATGTACTTACCTGAGCTCTGACTATCTGTTCTAACTTTCTGGAGTCATGAATGGGCAGACAGGGAGTGTTTTTGTTCATGCTACTGTCTTGCCAAGTCTGATGGTCCTCCCACCCAGGCAATTTTTGTTGTGCTCTAGGTATTTCCTAATTATCCCCTACCCACATGCATGAACTTCCAGGTCATGAGGCTGCTGGAGACAAGTGGTCTTATCACTTCAAAAGGCTTCTTTTATGAAAAGGATATGAGAAATGTTAGTGTAGATAACTTCATCAATTAACTCTTAAAACTTATGTATGTTATCTAACCAGAACTTTCTAATTAAGGCAGTAAATTCTTCTTCTCTGGTGGGAGATCTACATCTTTGCAAACTGTAACTGGTAGAATGGAAACTCCCTAATCTCATCTCCGTGATGTTGCAATTCCCAGAATGCCTTAGTGTGTGTTAGCTCTTCTACAAGAGTACAGTTCTGAAAATAGTTTTTCACTCTTTTTAGGAGTTTTCGTATTTCCCTCTGTTTTGCAACCATGGGATTAGTATACATAAATCACGGCCTTATATGGTTGAAATAAAAAAAGTACAGTTTTGGTGGGTTTGTTGCTTCAAGAAATTAACAATTTGTCTAGAGCAGTGAGTCTTTTTTTGTATGGCTTCGCTTCCATATCTAGGTACAACTTTCATAAACTACTCATTTTGTATGCATAGGCAGGTCATATGTGTGTTATGTGTGTTTTTATATATATATATATATATATATATATATATATATATATGGTTTACTATCATTATTTCGAATGACACTCAGTCGTCGACCGCATTATGTTCGACAACGGAAGGTCGAATATGGCAATGTCGAACTTTAAAAGCAAGCCTAGGATCGGGTTTTAACATGGGTCAAGATAGGGGTTCACTGCTATTGCCGAACTACAAACCTCGCCCCTATCTCGACCCATATAATAACTTCAAAACGGCACAAAAAACTTAGAAAAAACAAAAATGACAAGTGACTACTCTCCACACTGGATTTATTGCACAGGACAGGTGCAAGGTAAAAAAACAACTTTACAGACACAAGATAAAAGGTGAAAACCAACTTTTAAGCGCTTTTCGTTTGAGATTCCAAACTTCTTCAGAAAGTAATACATCCAAACAGACTCCCATATTTAAACACAAAAGTGCGGGAAATTAAATTGATTGATTAATTAATTGAGTTTTAAAGCTATAGTACTTCAAACATTTAAAAAATGTTTTAAAAAAATATATATATGTATAAACTCCTAATTCTTTATAAAGCACTACATAAACATAAATCAAGATTCAAAAATACAACTTAATACATGAAAGATAACATCTGAAAACAGTTTGAACTTGAGTATATGTAAATTTACAACTAAACCAAGTGAACATACATATGAATATAGTTCTAAACCCACTAGGCCTTATCTTTTCAAACTTCTAAGTTTCAATAAACAGGAAATAGAACAAGCCTCATTTAGACCAGGGTGGTTAAAGGCATTAAGCCTAATCTGCCACAAGAGCTCTAATTCCTCCAATTTAAATGAAGCAGGACCACCCCTAGTATCCTGGACAAACTGATCTATAACTAAAAATTCAAACTTGTGTGTAGGATAATGCTGGATATGCTTAGCTAGAGCATTGGTGTCTTTGTTATGTGAAATGGCATACTGATGTTATTGCCGAACTACAAACCTCACCCCTATCTCGACCCATGTTAAAACCCATTTCCTAGGCTTGCTTTTAAAGTTCGACATTGCCATGTTTCACTTTCCATTGTCGAACATAGTGCGGTCGACCGAGTGTCATTCGAAATAATGATAGTAAACCATATATATATATATATATATATATATATATATATATATATATATATATACGTATATAGATATATTATATATATATATATATATATATATATATATATATATATATATATATATATATATATATATATATATATATATATATATATATATATATATATATATATATATATATATATATATATATATATATATATATATATATATATATATATATATATATATATATATATATATATATATATATATATATATATATATATATATATATATATATATATACACATATATATATATATATATATACACACACACACACACACACATGTGCACATTAAAGTAATTGACAGCACTGACACTGAAAACACAAAATGTCTAGTGGCAAATATAGATATGAGCAAAGTTTTTGACATAATTCAACTGAAAGCCATAAGTTAAAATGTTACAGAGTTTTGATTGGAGAATTTATTTCATCATATAACACAAAGGCTGTTGATAATTTGGTCACATAGACTTATGTTGTCAAAAATGGGCATAGGTATTTATGAAGAGTGTGTTGTGGACTCGGCCTGCTTTGACCTAGGTCCAGTCTTGCTGTTGAGGAGAAAGGTCTAATGAATGAGATGAGAAGCAATAGGTTTATGAGTGATGAAACCTGGTAAAGGCGGGAGACTGTTATATTGGATAAGATAGATTATGAAGCCAAAGTGATGGATATCTTAGGGGATGAAAACAAATATAATAGAGTTTCGAAAAATGAAATTAACTTAGCATATAAGAAGATTGATTTGAATAGTAATGATTTATTGTATTATGGGATGATAGATATGGAAACATAACGCTAATTGAATATGGATAATTCCAGAGTACCAACAATTTTTGGCATACAGAAGATGCATAAGAATATTTTAAACCTCCCGCTTCAACAGATTGTTTTGGCATGTGGTTCCAGGACCCACCCTTTGGCTAAATACTTAGATTTTAATTTAAAACAAATTTGGATGAGAAGCACTAGAATTATTCAGGATCCCTAGGAATTATTTTTTAAATTATTAAACCGGCATTGTTTCATGAGGCCATTATTTTTGTTACGATTGATGTGGTGGATTTGTTTGAGTTATTCCACATAATATAGAATGGTTTGAACAGGCCCTTTCTCAAAGGGGTGAACTCATCCATAATGAATTTCAGACTTGCTTTGAGCTTACAGAAATGGCTTTAAAGAATAATTTTATTTATTTTGAAGGTGAGTTCTTCCAACAAACTAGTGGAGTAGCAATGGATGCTTGTTGTGTTACAAATATTATTTCAATGTGTGAAGGGAAATTTGTATTTAATTCTCTGTTTGTTCAATTCTGGAAGTTGTACAAATGTTATTTAGATGACATTTGTATATTCTGGTGTGAAATGGAGGACAAATTAAGATAATTTATTGGTTATATTAATAGCACAATGGAATTTATGATATTCACCTATGAGATAAGTTATGATAATGTTAATTTTTTGGATATCACTATTCATAAAGTATTCAGTAATAGAGGATTTAAGTCCACTGTTTACCATAAAGGGATGCTCTATAATTCCTGCTTTTATTATACTAGTGCTCACCCCTTTCATCAGAAAATTAGTATTGTTAAAGGGCAATTTGTTAAGATAAGTAAGATGAGTTCAGAGGAAAATGATTTTTAGAAAGAATGTCAATTACTGAGGGAGATGTTTCTGAAAAGAAGATACTCCTGAATTAATAGAATCTATTAATATGGACACACTGGTAGGTAGAGGTGAAACATTTTCCCCATTACTGGCTAGAGATGAATGTGATGTAGTGGAAGGGAATGAATTAACTGACCCTACACCACCAGTTACTGATGATGGGAGTGAGTTTAAGGGGGCCTTTGTGACGAACTTTAATGCTGATGCTAGTATTATTAAGAACATAATTAAGAGAGAATGGATACAGTTTGCATGTTTATCGGTTGGATTTGGAGGGCATTTTTAAAACACCCCTTAAATTTATTTTTTGGAAGGACCCCAGTCTAAAAGATATACTTGAAGGCAGTACTTCTTATACGAAGAGGAGCCAGAAGAAGGTTGAGACATATAAATGTGGGGGATGTTCCTCTTGTCCCTATATATTACAATGGGATGAGGTTTATTTTACAAGTAAGGAACAATGTCTTAAGAGTAAAATTTTTGCTAATTGTGACACTTTTGGGGTCATTTACCTTGCTTTATGTGAGATCTATGAAGCCTCTTATGTAGGAAAAATGGAGAGGAAACTGAAAACTAGAATATATGAACAATATTATGATATTAAGAGCAAGAATGATAAAAATGCATTGTTTAGGCATACCTTAATTTGTGATAAAGCTAAGTTTCAGACCTATGTTTTGGAAGAAGTTGCAATTGATATGAGGTGGATCCTGAGAAACTACAATAGAATACAAAGAATTATATTAGCAGTTGGTGTTGAAAGACAACAGGGCCCCTGGGCTTAATGAGAATGTCTCATTAGCCCCGTGTTAAAATTGAGAGCAGCTAGGTTGTGAAAAGGCTTTTGAGATTTATTTTAAGCAGATACATTATTATTTTTCATCATAGCCATAGCATTTACAATTAGTCAGGGTTTTTTTTACTTGTTTCTTTATTAGAGATGGTTTCTTTTGTTGTTTTTTTGTGCTGTTAAAGTTCTTTGTGTATCCAGTATCATGCCTGCATATTTCTGGAGTGCTGCTGGATTGTTTATTCTGTCTGGCAAATGGCTTGTTAGTAGCCAATGCATGTTTCATCAAGAAACAGTCAGAAGGGCACATACAATAGTGGCCAACAAGCAACTCAGTTAGATTAACTCCTTGAAAGGAAAGGGCACTGTGGTACAATTAGAAAGTACTGGTGGCCAAAAGTACCTGTAGGCAGTAATCAAAGTAGGATTTAAAGTGAACAGAGACTAGGCTGAAGAACAGAAAGTTTACTGAAGCAAAAGCACAAGAACCGCCCTAGCACCAGAAGATGAAGAGCAAAAGGAAATGGGAGGAGTCAGAAAGGAATGGCACTGTCTCAAAACAGCATGCATGAAGACTGTAGAACAGATATGCAGCTGAGCCAGGTATGGAAATAAGGTTCATCAGGAAAGCTGGTAATGGAATGTAGATGTACAGGAAATGATCAGAAGAAAGAAAGAATACAGAAAAAGTGGAAAAAAGAAAGAAATTTGTGGTTTTAGATTTCATATTTATTTTGTTTTGTGGTTGATATATAAGATAAGGAATACTGGTTGGACAGCAAAGAGACTAAGACACCAGTCACAAATGATCAGAAGAAAGAAAGAATACAGAAAAAGTGGAAAAAAGAAAGAAATTTGTGGTTTTAGAGTTCATATTTATTTTTTGTGGTTGATATATAAGATAAGGAATACTGGTTGGACAGCAAAGAGACTAAGACACCAGTCACAATAGCAAAAAACAAAGCTTCTGGAAAGTGACTCAGTAGGTGGCACAAATAAACTATATTATGTTCCAAGGCAAAGACAGAAAGTTAAAGAAGATAGTCATCAGGCTACATTCATAAGGGCTGCCAGCAACAGCCTGCTCACCAGTCCGGAGATGATCAAAGGCATATGGAAAGAAAATTTCCCTCAGCTTCTGAAGGAAGAAAACCCCACATGAGCCGTACTTCCCTAGACAAAGCCTAAAATGAAAGTGGAAGAAGAGTTCTCCCTAAAAGAAGTAAGAACTGTACTATTGAAAATAAAGTCTAGGAAAGCAGAAGGCTGAAATGACGTCACAAGATATATGATCAAGATGTTGGGTGAGTTAGTGGAGAAATGGCTCCTGAGGCACTCAGCATATGGAGAGGAAGGTATATTGCAGATGACAGGAGAATGAACATTCTAGTGCTAGTGTACAAGAGCAAATGGATCATTCACAGTTAGTGGTACACAGGTATCATACTTCTGTCATACTGCACAAAAGTCTTGGAGAGGGTAATTGGTAAATAAATGCATAGTGTAGTCAAAAGCAAAATGGGAGATGAGCATTTCAGGTTCAGGCACATCATACCTCATGTTTGCAGTGAGACAGATAGTGGACAAGAAGCTAAAGGTGAGGAAAGAGTCTACCTGGATATTACTAGACTTGGATAAAGCATATGGCATGGTAACAGAAAAGATGATTTGGGCTATCCTGTGATGGTTCAAAGTCTCAGAAAGCTTGATAGAATTATTTAGGCTATGTACAAATATTTGAGGAGCTAAGTATGAATGGTGTTCAGACTCCCACAAGGGTTCCCAGTGGTGGTGCATCAGGGTTTTGTTCTGACTCCATTGCTGTTTATATTGATGATGGACTACATTACCAAACAGTTGGAGGGAACAGATCAGCAACATTGCTGTATCCAGATGATGTGCTATTAGAAGAAGACTCTGAACATGAACTTCAGCTAATGATATCAGAATGTAATGCAAAACTGAAGGCGCATTGGATGAAACTGAGTACAGACAATACAATTTTCGAGATAAAAGGGAAAACAGTGGGACAGGTTAACAGCTTCAAGTATATGGGAAGGGTGGTTGAAGAGAAGGGAAGTCTGAATGACGAGGTCAAAGACAGAATCAGGGGGCTGTAGTCAACTGGCGCAGAGTGTCAGGGGAAATGCGTGGCCAATGTGGGAATGCCAAAGAAGCTGAAAAGTAAGGTGCACAAAACAATGGTGTGACCTGTACATCTGCATGGTACCTAAACCTGGGTAGTCAAGGCAGTGCAGTTGAGGGAGCTATAAAGTGATGGAGATTAAATTCCTGAGACTGAGGTTTTATAATGCATACTGTGGAACAGACTGAGAAAGTATGATATAGTAGAAGCCAAATTAGCTCCAGTTGCAGACAAGGCAGGCAGAAAATATTACAGGTGTTCAGGCACATGTACTAGAAGGCAGATGATGATTTGGGACAGACAGGAAGAAGACAAGAGGAAATGAGGATGTCCAGCAAAAAGATGACTGGATTGCATGAGAGAAGAGGCAGTCAGCCATGACTGTCAAAGAAGGTAGGAGAGTGGTATTGAATCAAGACAGGTGGTGACAGTTGACATGATACCCCAACCCCATGTAGAAAATAGGAAATGAGGATTGATGATGATGCTGATAACATAAAGGAGTAATAAAATATTTATAGCATACCCAGTGATGAATGAAAATATAAGGGAATGCATAAAAAGAAGATGAGGAATAAATTAGGAGTGCACTATCAATCTGCTGTTGTGTTGTGTGTGTGTAGGTATGGTGGTAACATGGGTACAAAAGAAAAAAATAGATGATGAGATTTAGAATTATGGTAAGAACTGTGTGCATAATATACTAGTTAGATAACTTGGATATAATAACTGAAGATAAAATTATGATATCATAAGCTATTTGACAATGTGAGGTGCTGGGCATAGGTTGAATGCCAAGGTTATGTTACAAGAAAATGCACCTGCTCTAAACACAATAGCTTGCACTTTCAGGCACAAAACTCATTACATCAAACAAAAGTTGTAAACCTATATACTCTAGGAAAATAGATATTTTACAAGTATGTAAAAATTTAAAATAGGTATTTTTTTCAGAAGGTTGCCCTCCTGCACCCTCTCATGTGTGTTTGTGTGTAGGGGTGGCTTTTCTACTACACCCCATTTGCTTATATATCAGTATGCAGACAAAAATTGCCAGCACCAAATACAGTGAAAAGCATCAAATGAGGCTAGTAAATTAAATACATAAGTTCGTATGTCACTACGGTGCTCAGACATACATAATCAAGGTGGTCGTGATCCAGGGTGCCCAACAAGTTGCTTCCACCTCAACAAGAACCTCACTTCTTACATATCGTGAAAAAACTCAGACTGAACAGGATGAATCCATTCGGCTCATCACAACATTTGGACGCAACATCAACCTAATCAGGAATGTTATGTCCAAACATTGGAACATTCTTACTGCTAATGATGAACTTACACCTCTGATTGGTGATGTATGTAAGTATGGATATAGAAGAGGCAGGACACTTCGGTCATTTTTTTCATATTTTAAAAGGGTAAGCTCGGCTGGAGCCATACACCACCAACTAACCATGACAGGTGACAAACTATGGGGTACCTACAATTGTGGCCATTGTTCATCATGTCCATTTATTTTCACATCAAAACAGTTCACCAGTAAAAACACTGACAGGATCTTTGACATAAAATGTTTTGGCAATTGTAATAGTGATTGGCTGGTGTACCCTGCAACGTGTACATGTGGGTCATTTTATGTTGGGCAAACATCACAACCACTTTGATTACATATGTCTGAGCACCGTAGTGACATACGAACCAAGAGAGAGACCAATGCCCTATATAGACATTGCTTACAACACAACTCAGCCAGATTCCAGTTCACTGTTATTGACAGAATTCTTGGTGACAGATCAAACAAACAAGGATGACATTCAATCCTCACTAAAAAAGAGAAGTATTGGATCATTAAACTGGGTGCTTTGTTTTCACCCGGTTTGAATGACCATTTATAATATTATGTGTTTTATTTTCACTTTTATTAATTACATTACATACTAATAACGTGGTTTTATTATATAACTTTTCATTCTCTTTTTATTTTTAACACAGGAAACAATTTGAATGTTGGGAAGAATCCTATTGGATGATTCATGTTATATATATATATGTGTGTGTCACTTCAAAGTTGTTACTACTTTCATTCCCACTGAGGAAAGTCTGTTGGCTGAAACCGGTCTGGGTTGCGTATTATACCTTAATAAAATACTTATGTATTTAATTTACTAGCCTTATTTGATGCTTTTCACTGCATTTGGTGCTGGCAATTTTTGTCTACTTGTATCTGTTCCTGCCTTGCACATGGTCCTACTTGCAGAGAGTTTTTTTTCTGACTTATATATTAGCACCCCATGTTCACTCTCACTTGGAGAACAGCAGATCATTCTTAAAGTATGAAAACGATTGCTAATTTTCTACTAACCATAGAATTTGATCCAGAATTAAATCTATTACCTTCAGCCTGAACATAATGTTACAATAACTAGTGACCAAAGTACATGCTGAAACCATAGGAAACCAATCAAGCAAATCAAGATGAGCATGCAAGATAACTCAGGTGTCCCTTGACTGCTTTTATTTTGAAGTAATGAAATCTATAGTTTAAAAAAATATATGTTCTTGCCCTAACAAAACATAAAAGATAGTTATTATTCCTTTAGTAATAATTAAATAATTACCCCAATGTTAAAATATGAATAAAAATACAACTTAAAAGTGAGATATCATGTTACTTATCAGGATGCCATCTGATACCTCTCCCTCTGACATAGTTAGAGGGAGGCCATGTGAAGTAAAAATTGATATCTGTTGCTCAGAATAAACAACATCAATAATCAGCCAACTATCTCTATTCATTTATCAAGAGATCATAATAGGGAGAAGACATTAAAAGTTAAGGATAGGTGTCTCTTGAAGACTATATTAAAATAAAAGAACATTACTGGTAGGCCATTAAATTAAGGTGTTAGTGGTATTAACAGCCACACCACCGGCGGCAACAATCTTCTTTTTTTTTAATTAGGGTTGCCGGCTAAGCAGTAAGCAGCAAATGTTGCTATTTGCAAAAGTCCAGACAATTATTGTCAAGTGGTGCATAAAGTCAGATTTTTTTTTATTCTGGACAAGAAAAATGCAGAGGAAGACTCAACACAAAAGCAAAAAAAATAAATAAATAAATAAATAAATGATCACAATAGAGCAGTCAGCAATATGGCCTGTCAGGGAAGGTTACTACCTGTGTGAGTGAAGCAGGCTAAAATACATTACTGTGTTCATTAGATTATACTTAATCACATTCAAGCAGCTAAGGTGTACTCAATGAGAAAGTGATTATTTTGGGTGAGGGTATGAGGCTTAAAGCTATGCATAACAACAAAGGATAATTTCATAATTATAATGACATGATTGCCTATATGGTTTGTCAGGTAGGCATGGTAGAAACAACTTGAAATACATTACTGTGATTATTATTTTCTATACTTGATCACATTTAAAAAACGAAGGTGCATACTCTCAAAAAGTGCTTATTTAGAGATGGTATATGCTGGCACTCTGTGGGTGAAAGCAAAGGAGAGCGACAAATCATAATTAGTCACTGATGTGGCTTATCAAGTGGGTGGTGTCTGAGTGAGTGAAACAGTGGAGGTTAGGAAGTAGTGTGTGAAATCAAAAGATCTTTACTTGATGATAATTAAATGGTCACCAATCTGACTTGATTGACAGAGGTTTATACAGTCAGAAAGTGATCAGTTCATGGCGGAAAGCTGAGTTACGACTGAAGACAAAGAACTTTACACTTACCTGATCACTTATAAATGATCATTGGTGAAGCTTGTAAATGAGATACCTTGCATGTTTCTAACACAACAAAGAGAAATACATTACTACTGCCATTATTATTGATATTATTATTATTATTATTATGTTTTCCTTTTGAGTAGTCAAATATCATAAATGTACATAGTCTGAAATTGGCTATGAGAATACAGTCTGTGAATGACATCATTTTATTTTTCCTAAGTGATTTTCCCCCCTTTTTCCTGTTACCCTTAAAGTCCCATTTCTCCAATTCCCCCATTCATTCCCTGTTACACTGCAGGTGTTGAGGTAAGAAAAAATATGTGAAATATCCACTACACAGGCAGCCATGATGGGAGGATAATCTTCTCCTTAGCCTACAAGAGTATCACTGCTGGCAGCTTGATGCTTACAATGGCATGACCAGCATAGACACTTATGAGTCAGTACATGGCTACATTCCTTCCTTCCTGTGCATCACCAAGTATGCCTGGTGCATTTATTCTTAGTGGACAAGTATGCCCCCACTCTACATGTTACTTTTTGTGTGCCATCAACACTTTTCTTGCTGGTGGTGACAAGCACAACAGACTGAAAGTAATGTTCCTTCCCCTTTGATGGACAAGATGCCATTGGCTGCTTACTCTCATCTTATTCCATTGACTCTAAGCCTTTGACTGATTAACTAAAACCAGTTAATCTGGATCATATTCAGAGCTCTAGCATCCCTCAGCATTACAGGGCTGATATTATAGCAACAGTTGATGCGGCTTTTTCAGGGGCAGTGTATGTTTATATGTGTGTGTGTGTGTGTGTGTGTGTGTGTGTGTGTGTGTGTGTGTGTGTGTGTGTGTGTGTGTGTGTGTGTGCACATGTGTGTGTGTGAGTGTGTGTGTATGTGTGCCTGTCTGCCTGTGTGTGTGGGCTTCCTATCAGAATACTGCAAGTATGATACTTTGAAAAATAAACTGAAATTCAGCCAGAGTAACAGCAAATTTCAAAAGTCTGTGCTTACTTTTCAAGCTACGTATTTATACTTAACTCCAAGATGACTGTACTTCAGAGTAGGGTAAATGGTCTTGTATCACAGTCTTGGAATGTATCTGCCTGTCTGGCTAGCTATCTATATATGCCTGAATTCTGAAATGACTTAGTGTGGCCAGGATTTACTTCACTCACTGACAGCCAATATCTGTGATACATCTATGTAGAAGTGTTATTTGGGGGTAATGAGATCTATGAGCAAATGCAAATTATCATGAGATAATCTGCATGCAAAGGCAAATTATTATGAGATAATCTGTGTGTAAAGACAATTTTTTAAATATGTCTTACTGGAATAATCTTTAATTATTTGACACAACCTACATTCATTTCCATCACTTGATCATAGTCAAATAGCATGTATCTGTCCATTAAGAAATGTATTAGTCTTGGGAAGTGTGGATGCAGTCTTACTAATTAATGCTTTTGCTCAATAAAAGCTGTCAGTCTGGTTTGTCAAGAGCAGTACAAAAGTATGTTTGTGGGTATCTGCACCTGTAAAAATAGTCACAGCTTTTATTTATGGACAATTTATATGGCATATTCACAGTCAAAGGTGGTGTGCCCTATCAGAAGGGCATATTTTGTTAGTATAGCTTGTGAATGAAAAGCACTGAAACTTATAATGTTATGAACACAAAGCTCACACAAAACTTATTTTACCATTCAAATTATTATTATAATTTCAAAGTATCTCCACTGAAATCTGTTTAGATTAAGTATACAAAAAGATCCATAATTTCTGTTTCTCATGGATCAAATACTTAATGCATACATTCATAAGTACATAGTGTTTTTATAACATGAGTTAGTGCAGAGGATTATGGTTATGAGTTGTTAATAAGATACTTCCTGTTGTACAGGGTTTGATTTTCTCAGCTTTCATTTGTCTATGTGTGATTTGAGAAAATCACTTAACCAGACAGTGGTTTAGGGCAATTGGGAATTTGTTTTCTGGATGGCATGCCTAATAGTTACCTATAAACCTATGAGGACTAAGCCACTATGTATTTGTCCACTAAAAGTAGAGCTTTCAAGCGTTTTAAATGTTCATACTGAAAGAAAAGAAAACATTACTAGAAAATGTGAAATTATGTTTAGAAATTCAATATATAGATGTTCTATTACAACTGCACTTAAAACAAAATTTAAATGCAGTTTATAACTAAACAACCAGATTTGTTGTCCAAAACTTTGCTAAAACGTCGGATTATTTATAGCTATAACTCTGTCTTGATACTCACTACCATTAGGTCTAATTGATATAAGGATTTGCCTGGCTGACAAACTATATTATGTTTAACTTCTTTACATGGTAGTTAAATGATATCTGTTCAAGCTGAGGAATGCTGTACCTTTCCATAATATATATTACATTGAGTATATTAGCAGTATAAATGTCACCTCAGGTCTTCCCTGCAAAGAGGCCACTTATCCTAGTGGGATTAACCTACTTAACAAAGGATAAATAAATAAACAAGCTCAGTTATCATTATGTCTTAAAAATAAATTGTAAAAATTTCTTTGGAAAGAAAAAAATAACCAATCCCAGCAATGACAGTGGCAGTTTGCACTGTGCTGCATTTCCACTAGGATGAGTATATAAAATAACTTCCAAATGAGGAATACAGCATATGCCCAATATTTATCTATACTGAATTGTTATTACAGCAGAAGTAACAAGCCTATCTATTTCATTTGAATAGGAATATTTTTGTCACTACAATTTGTCCCCCCAGTGTAAACATAAGCAGTGACACACATTATGTGAAGATAAATGTAAATGAGCCAGTCCTGTGGCATAAAGAGAGAAAGCCCTGACTACATCCCAGGCAACCTGGATTTGATTAGTGGCTCAGGTATCTGAGATACACATTAGCTGAGCTGCTGTGAAGGTGGGGTGATATTCCAGCATGTCACTATTGGATGCCCATCCCTCAGACATACCAGCAATCACAGGAGATAGGGTAATGAAGGTAGGTTATATTAGGAGAAAAATCCATGGTAATAAATGACACTTGGTCTGGGATATCACAAAAAGCTTCTCATCAGCCTCAACCATGGCAGTTTAGGAAGGGTAAGCAGACCTGATGAAGGACAAAGGGAATGGGATGCACTGATAGTCAATATAAAGTGTAAATGTCTTTATTTCTAGAATCACTGACTAACTGCATTATGTAGATGAGAATCTTAACATATTTTCTGGTCATTTTTCTGAAAAACATTGGTTTTAGAAATACAATCTAAAACTGCAATGTACCACCAGTAGGTCTGCAAAGCCATTTCCCTTTGTCTTACTGCTCTCTTGCTTTGCCATTCCTGTCACAAATACTGACATTTTCCAGTTGATAGTCTTAATATTTACCTGGATTACATTGTTAGTGCATTCTTTTTAAATCAAAACTTAAAATGGAACTTATTTCTCAGCAACAAATAAATATTTTATAATTTAAATGGTATAACAACAGTTTATGGCTTACTTATAGAGGCAGTCATGCTCACAACTAATATTGTATTTTCTATTAACAGCTCATACCATACGATGTGTAAGCCTGATTATTCAAGAGTTTCCTTCTGAAAATTTCATAACAAAATCTGGAAACTATGTAGAGAAATTGTCACTTGTATGTAGGGTAAAATTAAGGTCAGAATGGCAATCTGAAATTGACAGTCGGAAATATTTCTAAAATATTTACTTCAAAATAAAAGTGTCATAATCAGTTCTCTTTAGAGCAACTATAGACATTATCAAAAGCATAAATATATAACACAGCTGCAACGTTAGGTGTAAAAGGAGTATCCATTTCTATTTAAAAGTGATGTTTTCATTCCTTTTAAAAGTGGCATACGGTCAATGCTTCATTAGAATTCATGCAAAATGTAGCTCTTCATTTGCTTCTGATGTTTGGAGCACATATAAGAACAGTTTATAGACAGCAAGCCCTGTATCACTTTCAGGAAATATATTGAGAATGTGTTAAACCATTCCAGAGATAATAGCTAGAGAGTAGATAGAGAGCAAAACTAGGAAAAACTTCAGGAGTTTTGGGACAATCATTTTGAAAATGGTAAGTAGCAAAGGATTAAGAAAATTAAAGTTGTAAAAAACATAGTACTCAAAATGACTACAAAGAAAATTATAAGGTACTGATGAAAGGATAAGATAGTAGGAATTATTTAAGTACAAAACATATTGGAACATATTTGAACTTTGTGCTATTTTGTAAAGGAAATGTGAATGAAAGAAAACAGGAGAAAGTAATAAATGTAAAGGATGCTGTAAGTTTTAGAGAAGGTAGAAAGATAAAGTATACCTATTTCCAAGTAATATGAAATGTTAGGTTAAATATAAAATGTGCATAGTATATAGAAAAGTAATTATAGATATTTGGGAATATCTCAAACTCTATTGCGTGTAACATTATTGTTTGTTGATCATATATGTAAAGAGAAAAGTAAATAAAAATATAACTGTTAAGATATACAGGGTCAAATTCAAAAAGGAGTGGGGAGAGTAAAGGCAGGAAAAATGATATAAAAGATTTTTTGTGAAGTTGACAGAATAAAAAGACATAAACATGGTAAAAATTTGAAGGGTGTAAGAAAATTATTGGGAAAACATTGCCTCTACAACATGGTTAGAAGAAGCTAATCATGTAAAATATAAGGGAATGAGGCAAAGCCCCTTCCACCCCAGGCAGGAAGATGCAGCTTGTGTAATTAATATAACTATCACTCAGATTACCATACCTTGGGAAGAAAAGTATACATACTTTAATCAAAGAATATTCAGTCTCTCAGTTTCAACCAAAAGGGCGTTGACAGAATCACCGTTAATTAGATGAAGGAAATTGAATCAGCCACAAGAACAGATAAAGAAAACGGAAAGTGAAAAACTGTATAAGGTACATGAGCAGTCAAAACCATGGGGCATTTTTTAGTGCTCAAGGCTTAAAATATTGCTAAATGAATGCATTCTAGAAAGATGCAATCCATCTGAACATTTTCAGTGTAAGAAGGAGGTGCTGGCTTCCTGAGCTCTGATATAGCTAACAAATCTTGATTACATTGTCCATTAGACAATTCTGTATAGCTCTTAGATCAAGTAGTTTAGTCAAATATTTCCAATTTCTTCTGTACTCTTGCATAGGAAAAACTTGAACAAAGAACAATCTAGGAAACTGTGTAGAACTGATTTCAGCACCTAGAGCTTAACTTTTAACACCAAATGAATCTTGACTTTGGCCCAATTTCATCCTTATTCATCAACCTTTATGTAAAATTGAAGTACTTTTTGATACTCTACCATAGTAAAATATATGTTTACATTGCTTTTCCTGTAAACTCTCAGATAAAGCATGTTTCTCATAAGGCACTAGCGCAAAAAGTTAGGAAGGTAATTTGGATATTAGCCATCTACCCTTTAACAGTTTTTCTGTAAACAGACTATGTTTAAAATATTGCTGTTATAAACTTAGAAAGTTGCTAGAATACTGTGTTTTGCCCTGATATTCATTCTCTGAAGCTAGGGCATGAAGTCTGAAACTCAAATGCCTGTCATTTAGTGGCTCAAGTGACTAAGCCAGGGTATGAAGTCCGAAACTCAAATATCTGTCATTTAGTGACTTAAGTGACTTCCAAGTTGGGAGGATCACATCAAGGACAACATTTAAAATACTGGTTGCTTTTTTAAACATAAAGTTGCTAGAATTTTTTTTTTTTTTTTTTTTTGCTCTTCACTTCCAGGGAGTGCCAAATAAGTGTCTCACTCTGAGCTCCAAACAACCTTGCTGCTTTTCTGACTGTAACTATAGCTTTATCAATGTCGGCTGCATGCAATATGTTCACTGCATGCAATTAAATTACAGCAACAGACATTTCCATTTTCTTCTCATCTTTGGCCTCCACTGCACCACTTTAAGTTTTTGTGGCCTAGTGCAAAATAGCCATTGCCCCACAAAGCTTACTGATTTGTAATGTGCTTTCTTTTTTAAAAACAATAAACATCTTTATTAAATTATCACTTATAACATAGACAATTATACATTTACATAAATGAAAACAA